>NC_056729.1:1344926009-1345008509 GCF_019279795.1 Protopterus annectens
ACATGTAAACTGATAATTATAATTGGCAGTACAACATACTTTGTTGTCCTCACCCCTCTCCCAAGGAGGAAGGTTTCAAATTTCACTCCAAATTTATTGCATATGCACAGCTGTTGCTGGTAAAGAAATGGGCAGCTATGGACCTTCCCTACACCCGTCCTGCACATTCCAAGCTTGTTTTCCCACTGTCTTTCTCTCTTTGTCCCCCCTTTTTCACCACTTTCCTATCTCCCCATTTCCTTTTCTTTCAAAGAAATTAGTGCGGGGGTTAGCGGGAGTAAGCTCTTTTAAGCAGTAGTAAGCGGGTTTAAGCGAGTGTGCGCATGTGTGCATAAGCTTCACGCAAACCCGTGCAAACCCGCTTACAACTGCTTAAAAGTGCCTTAGTCACTCTATGCCAGGGCCCTTGTTCTGCTCAGCAGCAAAAAAAAAACACCTCTGTTAGTCTCGAACCCCAGAACATGAACACACTAGACTGCATGAAGTACCACTAAGCCACAGCAGATATAGAATAACATGTTGCTGAAATAACTATATCATGCATTACAATGAGGGAATGTAAAGGGAAAATAGGAATGCCATAACACAAATCTTGTTCTGTGGGTCTTTACCAGCAGTTGTTGTGGAATTGCATGACATGACTGTGAAAAGAGAACCAGCCATTCTAGCAGGGAATAATGTTACAGTAGCACCTTACAAACCCCACACAGTATCAGACCAGGATAAACACTGGCATAGTTGAACAGGGCAGAGGCCAGACTTCCCAACTGTGACTGCTTTACAGGGATGTCCCTGATTCGTAAACAAATGTTAGCTGTGCCCCTCTGAATCACTCTGAAAAGTACTAACATTAGGCAGAAAAGTGGGGAATCACACTTAATGAATAATGTCAATAAGTTAGAGTAGACACTGCTTGCACGTCAGAAAAGGTGTAGTAATACATATGCTCCGATTCCCTCGAAGTCCCAACTGAAATATGTCTGTAATATATTACAGGTGTATCTCATTTATATGTACCTTTCCCTGAGGCTGTTCAAATATATACCTGAGAGTATCTGAGGAATGGCAGAGGCAGAAACACACAGGCATATCAGCATTTCTGCTGTTACACACTCCGCAAATAGCTTTGGAAGGAGTTCCACAAGCTTGGCCTTATGTAGGAGTACAACACAGAAATATCAAAGGATGTAGCCATGTACTGCTAGTAACCAACTGTGACAATGCCATTGTTCCAGTGCCGAAAAGACTGGTGTGGTGCACAGACAAAGAATGATAGGCTAACCTCTGGCTACCATCTGGACATGTCCGCAGGTGGGAGCTACGCAGACAGACTACTTGCCTTGATAGACTAACAGGTACACAGCAACCCTGTATGTTCAGCAAGATAAACATCACACAATAATAAATAATGCTCTATGCAGTTCTGCACCCCTACCCAAAAGTACTATATACTTGTGTATTCAGGCAAAACCAAGGGTGTAGGCAGGCATACTCAGTACTGTAATATGTCCAGTTGTCTTGAGCAGCCTGTGCTAATGTCAACACAAACAAACCACAAACTGTTCAGAAGTGAGTAACTTAATAATTACAGGATAGCAGTTCACAAACAGTGCATGTGCCAGAGGAATACATTGCAATAACTACTTTTGTATGGCAGTGAATTGTCTCATTCAAAAAGAAAGTACATACTCCCATGTATCCTGTGTTAGCAGTTGGAGGGGTGAGTAAAAGTCTACACTGAGAAGTGTGTACTGGAAGCAGCAACATTCAGGTTTGACTACAACATGCATATCACTGGCTACAACCCCATCTTCAGATATGAGACATATACCAACCTTCTGACTGACACAATGGTGTCCAGAGCAAACAAGCATGGGCCCCACCTTGGAAAGCTGAAAGGGCTATGCCTACCTAACCTAGCATTTTATAGCAGTGGGCTGCAATCACAGTGAGTACTGCAATTAACACACAGCAGGCTGCATGCGATTACTAAATGGTGGGCACCAATTGGTGCAGAGGCTGTCACATGCACATGTGCAGATACCTAGAAAAGCAGGCTATACCTGCTGTCCACACATGCAATAATATCATTGCAGGAACAGAGAGATAAAGAGCGAGAGAGAGAGACATAGACAGAGACACAGACAAAAGAGACAGAAACAGACAGAGACAGACAGAGAAACCCCCCCCCCCCAAAAAAAAAAAAACAGTAACAACAGACAGAGCAGAGAAATACAAAGGTAAGGTATATAACACATATGTATTTGCCGGCATGTAGTAGATGTTCTTGCAGAGTACTCTACATACTGTGAATCATCCACATGTGGCAGCAGTACATATCTATATGTATCTGCACATGTGCATATGGCAAGGGACATACTGCAACTGTTAGTGGAGGGTGGACATATATATGTAGTTGAAGGTTGTTATGTGCATATATCTATGTAGGTTGTAGTGTGTGGCATAGAAAACAGCATGCAGTGCTGGTATATGTCATGTGGTGGCTAAACGCTGTGGGACGGATTTGTCAGATCTGCTGTGTTACAGCCAGTTAGGCCTGCTAAAGCTACATGGGCTGAGGACACCAAAATGCATTCTGCACAACACTGTGCAATATTATGACATAATTGTATATCTCACAACTGTCACATAATTGATATCCCCACCACGAAAGGTGGACTGTACATGTGCCTATATGTACATCTATATGTACAGCAATGAATGTTTAGATGTATGTGTATATATATGTATATATATATATATATATATACATATATACAGGTGCGTGGTGACCAAGGCATGAACTGAAGACCAGTGTCGATACTGCAGTGCCATCCCTTCTTGCCAGAGCACTGTACCCATAAACTACCACATAGGTGGAAATCTACCTAACACTGAAGGTGTGATAAGGGAACATGGGACACAGGTGGACAGTAGCCTCCCCTTTGATAATCACAGTGCCACACTAGTCTTGTAATCTGTCTATGTGGTACGTGTCATCACAAAAGTTGTGTCATCTAGGGAAATATAGGTCAGTGTTCCCCTCTACTCATCACAATGCCCCGTGTGGTATGTACCTCACATGACAACTACTGCAAGTGGAAAGGCCACAGACATACCTCACAAAGAGTAATACTGGCCTCAAACAGATGCCCTATGCAGACTGACTCACAAAACCACAGCTAGACTGTGTTGCATACCGGCCACACAGAGGTGACCTCTGCCGGACATACAGAGGTAAGTCACACCCATAGCTGTTGGAAAACCACCATGTCAACATATCACAATCCCTCCGGGCTACACGCTCTAGAGCCCTAAACCTCATCAGCTCACTAAACAGCACATGCTGGAGGGATAGGTTCCTGTCTCAGAGATATGCCATACTCTGGAATAAATGACCTATCAATAGCAAACAAGGCTCCTCATTAGCAGTTGTCATAAATACCCCTGATAATTGTTTGGGAGATAGGTAATACACCCCGAGAATCACCTCTGTGGTTCTGGTTGACAGGGGTAAGTGAAATCATATTACATGTGTGTCAAAGGCCAGGGTAGCATATGGCTGCTCTAGGACCTAGGGCCAATAGCGTATTACCTACCTATGACACAATGCACACACACATGTACTCAGTGCAATACCTGCTATGTGAGGTTGAATGAGTGTGGCGGTGAATGTGTGCAAGGTCTGTAAAGGTGTGATAGCTTAGTGCGAATTCATTTCTGACATGGTAGGTTGTGTCCTAGCTGTGAGGCCAGCAAAAGATGTGTATGTTATTGCTAGGCAGACATAGTAGTATGCCATACGTTGTGATGTAGTTTCTTGTTGACGACTGTGGTGTCCCATTGTAGGCTAAAGCAATACATGTATGCTTAGTGAGTGGTACTGCTGGTGAATCCAACTCCCATATGAACTGTAGTACTACCTGAAGCTGTAGGCCTAAACAGCACAGTATGGTGTATGTTCACATTGCTTGGAAACACTGTCTTGTGTGTTTCCTGTAGTCTGCACAGATTGCATACCTCAGGTATAAGGTTTTGTAAGTAGTGGCACACAGTACTATATGGTACACAGGTAAATCTCATCTGGGTTGGCATACATTGGTGTATTGTATGTTTGCCTGATGTGTGTGTAATTAAGCCTGTACCATGCCCACAATCATATGTGTGTTACAGGGTATACGTGTGTATCTAGCAACATGTATACTCTGTTACAACAGTATGCCACCTATATTAACAACTGTGCACATATGTTAGGCAGGGGTATGGCATCAATGACTAGGGTGGTTTACAGGTAATACTGTAACTGTACTTTACATTCATTGCAATGGATGACATCTATCTTCATGCATTAGCTTGATATATACCCCTGTGGCGAGGTTGTGCATTGTGTCACAAACAGTGTGCCGGGTACTGGTGTGTAGTGGTTTGATATATAGAGTGTGCCAGGCACTGTCAGTCAGTTGTGGCCTGAGCACTAATATGTGGTATTGAACGTGTGTATCCTCTGACAGACAAACGGATGCTATATATGGCAGTTAAGTGATATCTGTAGTTAAGGGTGTGAAGTGTGCCACAGGACTCGCTCACACATATTGTTCATTTCTCTTTCAGGGCGATGGCCAACCAACGTAATCCCTGTTACACAGCAGTGGAGGAACAGGATATCCAACACAGCCTGGTGCAGCACTACTCCCTGCTGTTTTCCAGAAGCAGCCAGCACCAGCATGAGCAGACTGCACTGTAGCAAGATCTTGTTCATCGGGTAAATGACATAGGCATGCATAATCGGACATATGAGCAGGTACGCCATCACTGTAGTGATTTAATTAGACATGTCCGGTGGCGTGTGTCTGATATCCATAGACAACAGCTTGCCACAGGTGGTGGGGTGGCCATTCATCCCCCATCACCAGAGTGGAGGAGCTGCTCTTAAGTGTGATGGCTCCTGGCCAACAACAGCAATAGCAACAGACATGTGTCATCATGGAGGCCGGAGCCACCCAGCAGGTTGACATGGAGCATGCAGGTAACATGCCCTATCTGTAGACTACTGTTACCTGTATTGTTACATTATGCATACGTGAGATGTGTACTGTGTGTTTAGCAGTTGTGCTGTCTAGTGTTGTGCAATACTGATATTTGGAATATTATCTGTACACCTGTGACTGTTGACTGTTGTTCTACTTTAGTTTAGCAAACCCACAGTAGCACTGCCAAAGTTGTGGCCACTGACAAACTATCTCATATTCTTGTAGGTCCCTCTGGTGTGACAGCAGGGCAGACGATACATGCTGGTGAGTGTGTTATAACTTTAATATTGGTAATGAAATGTGCATGTCATAGGTGAGGTGTAGGCCATGTACACGTACCACACCTACGCATAATGCATGCTGTGCATGTTTTCTGTAAGACGTTGCACATCTCAGTAATGTCAGCAGCTGCCTCAAGCACATGCAATACACAAAGCATCAGACACACATGTGGCAACACCGTACTGCACATTGGATAGGCATAGTTGATACAGATGTACACAACATAACACGTTTGTCATGCGCAGTACACCTCAACATGCTACACATGGTGTAACCACACACCCGCTGTAAGGTCACACTTCAGTATCCCACATGTCATCCACACAGCACACATGATATACCTGAGGGGTAGAGGCCTATCATGTCATGTTAGGCAATGCTCCATATTGGGCACCTCACACACCAATGTACAAAGTGGCTGTGTGATTGTGAACGTAGCCACGGCACTGCAGTTCAGGTACAGCATGCTAGGCGGTGGTCTGTCACACATTAGTAGCCTTGAGTGACCACATGATGCATGATGATGATGATGGCTCATGGTACTACACCACATCCAGTTACAGTGACCACAGTACTACACATAGCAGTCATTGCTTTGCACCTCAATGTTGTGTGTGTGCAAACATATGAACCTATACACAATATGCATAGCATGTTGTGTGTGTGAAAACATATGCAGCTATACACAATATGCATAGCAGTTGCCATCTGAACAAAGTGACACATATATGTCCTGGAATGCTATTGGGTGTATAGGTCACATGACACACATTGGGTATGTCTGATGTTTAATGTTGCAGTCGTGTAGCATGCCATGTCATGGCTGGCACTGACATATCTGCAATATGTCCCACACTCACCATAACCACTGTACAATGGCCATGTCGATCATTGGTATTTCATCACGTATACATGCACCACTCATCCTGTGTGTGCACATAGCATGTATGTGCTACACCTGTGCCCACAATTATCTGCTACAGACACAGACACTGTCATCAGACATGAAATTCTATGTGACACACAGATAACACATGCAGCCATGGTATGTATACCTATGAGTGATGGTGCACAGGACATTGCAGAGCTTATAATACTTGCACAGCAATGTTGTGTCCTTGTACACATTGTGTTCCAGGGTGTAGCCAATCACTGAACAACTACACACATGCATCAAAGCCATGTATACTGTTATTAACTAGGGCTGTCTACACTTGCACTGCATGGTCTTGAGCAACACATATTCTGCATGCTGACACATGTGAGGTGACTGTTTGCTTTGTGATACTGTCCCCCACCTTCAACCAGTATAGAGTATGTTTTGGATTGCTGGTGTGTGTGTGTATCTGCTGTAGTGAGGAGTGTATTTGTGTGCATGTGTGCATGTGTTTATGTGTGCATGTGTTCATGTGTGCATGTGTGCATGTGTGCATGTGTGATAACATCATGTACAGATTGTAAAGTGTGTTTCCTGTCTTCCTCTCACAGGTGCTGAGGTTGGGTTGGCTGAATGCAGCAGGGAACCTGAAGTCACTGCCACAAATAGTGGAGATGATGATACATGTATTGTGGCACAGGCAGGTTTGACAGGGTCTGTCATTGGTCCGCCAATCGACAGTACAAAGCTTTCCACCCCATCTATGTGCACACTCATACTGCCAATACATCCCTCATCACCAATGGCCTTAGCCAAGGGACAGCATACAGTTGGCATTGACCGGGATAGTGTGGTATCCATGGCACATGCATCCCCTCACAGCAGCCACACCCAGATTCCTGGAATGGTACCACATAGGCGGATGTCCAGGGGTTCTCGTGGGAGCACCGCTGGTCGTAATGCCCCTGGCAGATGTGCCCCCACAGGTCTTACAACCTCAGGTATGTTCCCGGCTGTAATGCAGGCACAGGCACGTATGGAACTGTACACCAGACAGGGACTAACGGTGCAGAGGGCCCATAACACTGCTATCAATGACAGTATCCATGACCTTGCCAGTGCCATCCGTAATTACACCGAGGTCATTGATAGACGTTGGGGGGAGACATTAGATGCCCTCTACAATATGTTTTCCATGAGCCAGGACTGTGCGGGAAGGATGAGACGTTGACGCGGACGTATGCCAGCAACATCAATGGCGGCAGTCATCGCAGACGACCCACAGATTATAGCAGCTCCTGTAGTGGCAGTACCAGCCCCAGCAATGCTGGGGCTGGCCTATCGATTGACCGTCCTAGTAGACCATGTGCACGTGGCTCTGGCCAGTCCCAGCAGGGACATGGGTCCAGTTGACATACCCCTGCCTCTGATGATAGTACCCAGTCAGGCTTGCTACCCGATACTGCCCGTAGCTCCCCTGCCAGGCACAGGTACCGTGTCTATGCCCAGAGACAATGATCTGTACAGCCTGGCAGGTAGAGTCTGTGGCTGTTTCACAACCTCCCATATATGGCAGCCACATGGTGGAGCTGTGTGCATGCAGACACACACACATAAACCAAACACCTAGGGCTCACACATACACACACACATTACATCAACATTGGCCCATGCTGTACTGTTGTCCTTCACACACACACACACACACACACACACACACACACACACACACACACACACACACACACACACACACACACATACATGTCGATTGGATGGGTCAATGTCGGGCCCTGGCAAACCAACAACACACCCTGTGCATATGATGAAACCTGTGCCACCTCCTGTCATCTGTAACTTTGATGCAGGAACAGGCTAACATTGTGCTGATGCACAGGGTAACATTATAACAGCGTAGCAATGTTAGCATGTTGTCAACAGGAAAGTGTAATGATATCCTTGTAGGTATATCTGAGCAGGCATGATTCATCAAAGCTATGATTGTCAATGTAGTATTATTTACACCAGTGTTAAGTCTGAGTATGTATTGTCCGCCCATGTGCCACTTGGCTGAAGTGTATAGTGTTGCCAGCATGTGTTAGTGAGTGGACAGTACGTGTGTGATGTGTGCAGTACAGATTAGCAGGTGTACATCTGTGAACATGGTGTGGGTGCACTGTCTGCATGTACGTGCATAGTGGACACATGGGATGTGTGACATACCCAGTATTACACAGTGTTAACATCTCATAGTATCTCTCGGTGGCCAGTATGCATTCTATTACAGATATGTTCTAACATGGGCACACATGTGTGTATGACATGGTTTGACACTATGCTGTGAGTGACACTGTTACTATCTGTCAGTGTTGTGCATTCTGGTAGTATACACAACCTCAACAGCCTGACTATAACCAATCATTAGATGATGTCCTGACAACTGACACACAGATGTAGGGAACTCAGTAACAGTTGGATCCTTCCGGTACTATACTATAACAGTAACCAGTGGTATTGACCGCCACCCATTCCTGGGACAACACCTGTTTGGCATATAGCCCTCTTAGATACATGCAAACACACTAGGGATATGTCCATCCACATCTGGACATGCATGCATTGGCCTACAATGCATTCTCTGGATGGGACACATATCCTACACAAGGGTATTATACAGACAGATACCTGTTGTCCAACACATGCTGTATAGTTCTAAGCCAACTATAGCATAGTCATCCACATTTACTATACATAGTATCCCGACAGTACCACATAGGTGGTAGCCCCCAACATGTACGTCGGGTACCAATGTGTACATACAGTCAAGTGTTATGTCATCTGTCCTTTGGTATCCACATATCCAAAGGTATTGTGAAGTCCCTCAGTGTATCACATAAGAAAATAGGGGCCTGTATGCATATCCACAAGGCTGTTGTACACCTATAATGACTGTCCATTATTGCCAGACATTGTTGTGTATGAACATGTCTGACATATACCCCAGGCATGTACCCTCACTCACACTAGTCTATAGAAACTGTCATGGGTGTGTGTAACACAGATGACCTTGGCCACAGATCACTACAGTGGCCGGCCTTGTCACATACATACATATGTGACCTATGATCTGAGAAGCAGCGGCACAATCTGTCAAAGGTAACAAATGTATTCATGTAGTATGCAGGCTTCACACCTATGTACTAATTGAGGTCACATGTACATATATTTATTTGCCACAAAGATACCTGATTTGTGCAATGCACATACTGTTTTAATCCTGATATATCATACTGTTCTAAAAGCAAAACCCACACTGCATTGACCAACAGTGTCACACATACTAAACATCTCAGGATTCAAACCCCTACTTAACTATGTTATGACACTAAAGACATACGCATTAACACAACGCGCTATATTCTTTACTGGGGCTCTCATTTCCACTGCTATATGTGTAGGATGCTGACATCATCAGACTTGCCAAAGAGGAATAAACCTCTTTTAAGGTGTTTCCCTAGAATCCAAAAAGGGCATTCCTATCAAAGGCAGTCACATACACCCCCACACACATTCAGCAGGATTCAAACCCCTACTTAACTATGTTAGGGCACTAGAGACATACACATTAACACAACACGCAACATGCTTTACTGGGGTTCTTATTTCCACTGCTATATGTGTAGGATGCTGACATCATCAGACTTGCCAAAGAGGAATAAACCTCTTTTAAGGTGTTTCCCTAGTCTCCAAAAAGGGGATTCCTCTCCAAGGAAATCACACAGACACATAACCCCCCCCCAGTCACACAGACACATACACCCCCACACACATTCAGCAGGATTCAAACCCCTACTTAACTATGTTAGGGCACTAGAGACATACACATTAACACGACACGCAACATGCTTTACTGGGGTTCTTATTTCCACTGCTATATGTGTAGGATGCTGACATCATCAGACTTGCCAAAGAGGAATAAACCTCTTTTAAGGTGTTTCCCTAGTCTCCAAAAAGGGGATTCCTCTCCAAGGAAATCACACAGACACATAACCCCCCCCCAGTCACACAGACACATACACCCCCACACACATTCAGCAGGATTCAAACCCCTACTTAACTATGTTAGGGCACTAGAGACATACACATTAACACGACACGCAACATGCTTTACTGGGGTTCTTATTTCCACTGCTATATGTGTAGGATGCTGACATCATCAGACTTGCCAAAGAGGAATAAACCTCTTTTAAGGTGTTTCCCTAGTCTCCAAAAAGGGGATTCCTCTCCAAGGAAATCACACAGACACATAACCCCCCCCACAAACACACTCAGCAATTGCAGGATTCAAACCCCTACCTAATTATTTTATGATACTAGAGAGATATGCATTAACACGATGCGCTAAATGCTTCACTGGGAGTTTTTATTTCCACTGCTGTATTTGTGGGATACTGACATCATCAGATTTGCCAAAGAGGAATTTACCTCTTTTAATGTGTTTTCACAGTCTCCAAAAAGGCCACTCCTCTCAAAGGAAATCACACACACAACCCCCCACACACACTCAGGAATTACAGGATTCAAACCCCTACCTAACTATGTTATGATACAAGAGAGATACACATTAACATGATGCACTATATGTTTTACTGTGAGTTTTTATTTCCATTGCTGTATTTGTGGGATACTGACACCATCAGACTTGCCAAAGAGGAATAAACCTCTTTTAAGGTGTTTCCCTAGTCTCCAAAAAGGGCATTCCTCTCAAAGGCAGTCACACAGACACATAAACTGCCCCACACAGACACACACTCAGCAGGATTTAAACCCCTACCTAACTATGTTATGATACAAGAGAGATACGCATTAACACAATGCATTATATGCTTTACTGGGTGGTTTCTTTTCTCCTGCTATATTTGTAGGATACTGACATCATCAGACTGGACATGGTAATGTGTGTGCACTTTGTTTTATGCAATCCCAGGAATGAACCATGTGGGTCAGCAGGTGTTAACAGCTTGAACAGGACTCCACAATTCTTAGCTTGTGTGATCTATCTGTGGACAAATTGCCATTCCTTCATATGACAATACATATTTATGCACAGATTGTTGATTTTGTGGATATGACATGTGTCTGGGATGTTGATAAAGGGCTATTCAGTCTATGTGGGACATGTGGAGCTCCTTTCAGTGATGTATGTCCTGGGTGGCTGCCTTGCAAACAGTCTAGCAGGTGTGGGAACCATGATCTGCCCATGAACATACCAAAGTTGGTAGGGTTGTGTGTTTGTCGGCTTCCAATAGCTCTGTTTATGACTGCAATCATGATGGACTCAATGGCCTTGCAGATCAGATGTCATAGGCTTAAAGGACTATAGTTCCCATGGTCTGTTGTGCACCAACACTTTTGGGGTGTGCCATATGTTGCTGTAACACATTCAACAGTTTCAGATCCTGTAGAGAGGGTGAGGCTCAACAAACTGTTCAGGTGCAGGGTCTGTTTGTTCTGTAGTTCACTCATGACACATATAGGGAAACAATGTAATCCAATTGATGGCATGTTTTCGACTTTGGGGGGAGCTGTTTACCCATTCTACATGTGATATCTCCTGGTATGATGATAGGGCCTTTCGTCAGTGGGAGGTGGGTATGTATATATGGGCCTGTCTGATAGGATGTCGGCATTGTCAGTCAGGTACACTTGGTCCTGTCACAGGACATATATGAGTGTACATTGCTATTTATGACGTAGCTGACGGAGGTGTCATGGTTCTGTCTGGACTCCTTCGCAGATAATCTTTCCAAAACACTGACAAACCTGAGCACTAAACCCCTATTATACTCTTTTACACACTTAACACCCTACTGATCCTTTGTGATCAGTCAACAGAGTATGTCAACATAATATCCTGGCATGTCCAAAGGTCGGTTTTGTGTGTACTCTACAGTCCAGCTGGTGAATATTGGAATTTTGACACAATGTTACAACTGCCTTATGTACACAGACAACCCCTCCTTCTCCCAACATACTCAGATATATGTGAGAGATGCAACTATATAGACAAACAGGAGGCTGAGCTCTCTCGACCCATGACTGCCACAGTCTATCAGGTGGTGAAGGTAACCACACACACCACAAATACAGTCTCACATAAACCTATAGCAACAGCAAAGAAAATACATTATCACACAAAAACATACTTGGAGGCTCTAAATAAACTCTGCCTAAGCAGCAGAGACCTCCAAAGCAGACACCTAAACAACTGCTACCCCACAACAATACCCACATATCACATAGTTCAAAAAGTCAGTGTGCCACACAGTCACTGCCCCTAGGGCTAAACAACACACCTAATACACTTGTAATAGGTGACAGTTATTGTCAGACACACTGACGTCCCACTCACCAGGCTGAACAAGGAGAAGGTCACTTTGAGCTGTCTGTCGGGTGCCAGGATTTACCACATAACACATGCACTCAGGTCACTCCAAAGCAAGCACAAATATGGCTCCATCATTGTCCATGCTGGTGTGAATAACCTCAGACGTTCCTCCCTGGACTAAATGATAAGAGACATAGAGGAGCTCTGTGATCATGTAGTCCAGGCCAATATGACCTTGACCTTGTGTATCATCTTACCCTCACCAAGAATGATGTCACAGTATACAGACAAACTGATCACTTTTAACAGTTGGCTAACATATTGGTGTCATTCAAAGGGGATCCAGTGTCTGTCAGCCTGGGATGACATGCTCGACATGCCACATAGCTTCGCTATGGATGGCTTGCACCTGTCACTCCTGGACTTTCGAATACTGGCTAAAGCTCTTGCCACCCCCATAGTGCCTTTTTTAAGCAAGGCTCAAAAGACAAACCCACCTCCATAGACGTTACGAGGTAAAATAAACTAAGGGTACTGCTGCTCAACACCAGATGTCTAACCCTCAAAATCCATGCACTCAGGACTCTCCTCAGTATGGAGAATGTCGATATCTGTGCAGTAACAGACACCTGGTTCTGGCTCCCGAAAGCAGTCCAGCACTACCAGGTTATACTTCATACCATGCTTTTCGGCCACAAGACTCGGACCAGCCATAAAAAATAGGGGGAGTATCCATATACATCACAGATACACACACCTCCAGGTTAGTAGCACTGCACGAAGCATCAGAGACCATACATGTACAACTAACAGTGAGAAAAACTGCCTTTCAGTTTGTAGCCTGCTACAGACCACCCTCCCAAACTCAGGAACCCCACTCGGCTTTCCTGGGAACACTGGAGAATATGAAGGTCTCTCCAAACACCATTATATTGGGTGACTTCAACTACCCAAACATTGACTGGGAATACTACACAAGCCCCAACACCCTCACCCAACAGTTGCTAGAATTTATAAACTCAGATGCTATGGCACAACTGGTCACCACACCCACAAGAGGGGAAAACATATTGGACCTGATCATCACCAACATGGGGACTCTATTTTCCACACCAGAGGTATACCCCTCATTGGTAAGGTCAGACCATACATTTATCTCACTGGACATCCATATCCCATCCCCACCCCCATCCTAGGTAATCTCGGTGAAGAACTTCTCAAAAGCAAACATCACACTTCTCCAAACCAAGGTGGTATCCTTCAAAGACCCTGGGACAGTGGTAAATATGGCTCAGACCGCTGAATCCTTTACAAATGCATTCTATGGACACCTACTGGAATGCATGGATCATGCTATCCCAAATAACAACAAGACTCACTCATCCAAAGGCAGGGGACTTGTCTGGTGGACCCCGGCCATTAATAAGCTATACAACGAAAGGGGGAGGCTACTACATGATAGAGCACAATCCCAAAAAGGGAAGGCATCTCTGATCAGTACTAGCAAAAAGCTACGATCACTCATGAATTCATCTAAGGCCCGCTTCTAACGGAAAATTGCACCAGAAACTAAGGACAATCACAAGGCCTTCTTTAGTTATGTCAGGAACCTGGGTGGAAACTCCCAGATATGCTGTGAGTTACTGCATACTGACAAAACATACACTGAACCCACAGACATTGCCAACATCCTGGAAAACAGGTTCAGTGCAAATGTCCCCCCCATCCCCCCTAAAGAGCAAATGTCCATTCCAACAGAGTGTAGCCTCCCTGACATCACAGATGAACAGGTGAGTGCTGCCCTCTCCAAAGCAGACAACACATCATCAATGGGACTGGACGGTGTCCTGGCCTGCGTCTTACACGAGCTTCATGACAAAAGTAACCTTCACATTAAGTCACTGTTCGATATCAGAGTTACTACAGGATATGTACCTAAGGAATGGCGTACAACAACAGTGGTCCCGCTCCACAGAGGTGGTGCCACAATGGACCCTGGACAATATCACCCTATAAGCCTACCTAGCCTGGTCTGCAAAGCTATGGAGTGTATCGTCATGGAACTCATACACATAGACATCGGGAACCTACAGACACTGGATCCTACACAATTCGGCTTTGTTGTGGGCAGATCTTGACTCTTGAACCTGTTTGACTTCTTTAAACAGTTACCAGGTCCATAGACGTAGGGAAGGTTGTCCACACAGCCTACCTGGACCTTGCAAAACCCTTCAACACAATACCCCACTCGGGCATTATACATAAGCTCACCAGCTTTGATATCGACACATATGTCACAAGATGGATTGCTAACTGGATCAGGGATAGCACCCACATGGTCAGTGTTGCAGGTGCCATGTCTGACTATACACCAGTTACATGTGGCATCCCACAAGACTCAGTCCTGGGACCTCTCTTGTTCAGTATATATTTCTCTGACATACAGGCTAACACAGGAGGAATATGGCTGACCATGTTCGCAGATGACTGCAAACTGGGTGCCATAATCAACTCTCCAGCTGGCACAAGCATCCTTACAAAGGATCTCACAGAGATGGATGACTGGTGCCAGAGCCATGGCCTACAGCTAAATGCTATTAGATGCATAGTCATCCCATTTGGGAATAACAACGTGCCCACACATTACCACATAGGTGGTAATCCATTACATACGGTAGGAGTTATTAGGGATTTGGGGACACGAGTAGTTACTACTCTCGCCTTTGACAATCACGTTGCCAAAGTGGTTAGACAAATCTTCTATATAGCCCACCGTATCCCATAAGGTTTCACATCTAGATCAAGTGAGGTCATTGTGCCCCTATACTCATCAGGCCCATGCTTGGATACAATGCCCCACTTGGGATGTACCTTACCCGACATCTGCAGCAACTGTAATGGCCCCAAAAGTACCTCACCAAGTAGATCTAGGGACTCACACAGATGCCCTGCGCAGTTCGGCTAAAGAAACTCCAGCTCTACTCAGTCGCTTACCGCCTACTCGGATGCGATCTGTGCCCATTGTTTAAAGCCATGTCCAACCCAGAATTAATGGACATGCTCCACCTCAGGATATCAGAATCCCTTAGAGCTACATGCTCCAGGGACATAATCCTCAGCACGGATATTAATAGGACATACTGGAGGGACAGATTCTTATCCCAGAGGCTCCACTCACTCTGGAATGAGATCCCAATCCTGCATAGGCAGAGCCCCCCACTGACCACTTACAGGAGACATCTTGACAAGTGGATGGGTGATCATATGTTTACCCCTGGGATATCTTCTAGGTCCCTGCTAGACAGAGGCACAATAGACTAAACGTAAATGGGCTATCTTGTGTGACCTACTATTCACAGGCACAGTCTACTAATCTAACAGGGTTGAGAAAGCCAAACACACTCTGGCTAGGCTTATACATGCCCTAGGGCAGATAGCCTAGTATCAACCTCTGAACCTATGATAATATTCGGGATGCACATTGTTTATTGATGATACTGATTGCAGGTTTTTTATCTTCTTTGCTTTCCCACTTTCTGCGAACAACCTAAGTATCTGCAGAACATATTTGATTATGACAGGGTTCCACTATATTATATATGTGTCTGTTGTCATATAACTGTGTGCACAAGGCGGATTGCTGAATAGTGAGAGGTTCCTGGGTTAACACATGCAACTGCCGGATATGTGTGGCCCACTGCTGTACTCAGACATGGCCTAAGTGTGTGAGCATGCCCAGTGTGACCTTTCAGTATGTTGCTGTCTGAAGTCCACTACTTTTGTTGATGTATGTGAACATGACCAATATTATAGCAATAACCCACGCCTGGGTGTGGGTAATGCTGGATTTACCGTGGGTAAATCCAGCATTACCCACACCCAGAAGTGGGTTATTGCTACTATACAATGACATTATTTAAGAAAATAAATAATTATTTTTCTTAAATAATGGCATTGTATAATGCCTCTTTGCTGCCCTTCCGCAGCTGTCTGGTGTTCCGCGGCAGTTCTGATGTACTGCGCATGCCTACGCAGTACATCAGAGCTGTGGGCAAAAGCAACGGAGAACGCAAGATCTCTGTTGCTTTTTAATGTCTCGCTATGTTAAATGGGTTTAACATAGCAAGACAGCTTTAAAATAAGCAACGGAGATCTCTGTTGCTTATTTTGTCTCGCTATGTTAAACTCATTTAACATAGCGAGACAGGTTAAAGCAACGGAGATCGCAAGATCTCCGTTGCTTTTATTGTGTCGCTATGTTAAAGGAGTTTAACATAGCGAGACAGCTTTAAAAAAAGCAACGGAGATCTGCGTTGCTTTTTTTAAACCTGTGTCGCTATGTTAAACTCTTTTAACATAGCGAGACAGTGTTTTATACTAACGGAAAAAGTCCGTGTGACCGGACCTTTTTCCGTTAGTATATTGAGGGATTTACAACAGGCACGCTGGTTGGGCTGGCCAATCAGCGTGCACGTTTTAGAGGAGGCATTGTATAATAACATTTATACTATATGTGTGTTAAAAATCAGGTTCTATTCTTACTGCAGGGCTCACCTTTGTGTCATAACTCGACAGGGATTATGCTGTGCCTGCAGGGTTTCCATGAGATACTTTATATAGACTTATCAACATTTCTTCATACAGGCTGACCACTGTCATGGTTTAGTGGTTCAGTAGTATGACTATAGTGCACAGTATCCTGGGTGCGAGGCCTGTCACTGCTTTATATTTTCATACTGAGCAGACCAGACTGCTTAAGGGCCAATAGAGCAAATATGAGCATGTTGGCTTTTGTTCAGCTATGTCCAAGTTAGACCAAGCTTGTCCAACTTTGCTCAACGTTAACCAACATTGCTGAACGTTGCCCAATATTGCTCAACATTGACCACAGTTGTGCTAGTTGGTGTGTGCAATTTTGTTTACATATACTAAATGGTGGTAAAAGCTGTTTAGCACTGCTTTATATTGCTTAACACATGGCAATCATGCCTCAGGTGGTGCTGCAGGGCTGCCTATGTCGGATGCACATACTACACTCCCTATACATGTTTGAAAATAGGTAGTGTCAAGTTAGGCATCCCTTTTACTATATGTGCGAGTCAAAGAGAGGTATCATTTCCAGGGTTCCTACTGAGCCAGTGTATGTGCTATGTGTTGCCTCTTTGCCAAGGCCAAAGCATACTGGGCACACCTCCTTCTGCCTACTGGGGCAGGCTCAGGTTGTTCCTCCTCCAAGTCACGCTCTGCCTGTGATGGCCTTGGCAATGGTGGGGGGCTGTTTGGCCCGGGCCTATGCTGGTCCTGCTGCAGCTGTTTTCACAGGATCATATTATGTAGCATAGCACATACCATGACAATTTGGGTACATGTAGTTGGTGAGTACTGCAAGGCTCCACCAGATGTGTCCAGGCACCGGAACCATGACTTGAGCAGCCCAAACACACGCTCGATTACATTTCATGTTTGTGCATGTGCCTCATTATGGCTTTCCTGTTCAGATGTGTGTGCGTTTCTGATGGGTGTCATCAGCCATGGCTCCAGTGCATAGCCAGCATCCCCCACTAGGTGACCATGAGGGATGTCCCCATTGGCAAATGTCTGGTACAGTTGTGTCAGATGCCAGATATGAGAATCATGGTAGCTTCCAGGGCAGCCAGCACACACATTCAGTATTATGCCCTGGGCATCACACACAACCTGGCAGTTGATGGAGGGGAAGCCCTTGCAGTTAAAGTAGACCCTACCCCGCTCACCGGCTGGTGCTTTGATGCATATGTGCGTGCAGTCTATTGCACCCACTACCTCAGGGTATTCCGCTATTTGCTGGAAGAGACGCATACTGCTGGCCAATACCTCATGGGAACTGGGGAAATATACATGATCACTGACATGTGCTGACATGGCATCCAGGAACTGGTGCAGTACCCTGGATGATGATGCCTGTGATATCCCCATCATATCACCAGTTGGTCTCTGGAAGGTACCTGTTGCTAATATTCTTAGGCCAACACATACCTTGGTTTCCACTGGGATGGGTTCCCCTCTGTTGGTTCTGTGTGTGAGGTGTGGCCTGCACAGCTCAACAATTTGCTGCATGTGGTCTCTGTTCACTCTATAGCGCTCCACTATCTCCAGCTCATGTAGCCCCTGATAGGTTACCCTGGGCCTGTACACTCTTCTCCGTCTCCTCACTGTGGGTTGTCCAGCAGCATTCGCATTGTCACCACCCTCAGCATGTTGCATATGTCGCCTTATAACAGCAAAGGCAGCCCCTAACATTTCTTTGCCTCAGTAAAGCTTTTTCAGTTTTCACTTCTATTGGCTTACTGCAGTGTTGCAGTGTCTCTGAGAGAAACATAGTGGAATGTTGTTTGCAGAGTTTTAAGTGCTGTGCTGGGCTGGGCTAGTGCACTGCCTGTGTAATTGCCTGATTCTGATTGTTTTCACCTGCTATCTCTACTAGTACTCCCTGGTTAACTCCCTACTATTTGTTGTGCTTCCTTTTCCCTTTCTGTTTCCTTAGGGGGACAGCGCCGCACACACAAGCGCAAACACGCTCACACCAGCTCACACGCGCGCACACATGCTTACACAGACTAAAACTTGCTTATTCTTGCTAAAACGCGCGCACACCGGTGCAAACGTGCTTACACAACTTTAAACAACCTTAGACATGCTTACTCCAGCTTAAACGCGTGCACACAGGTGTACATGCGCGCACACAGTCTTACTCGGATATACAGGCACGCACCCGTATGCAAACAAGTTGCAAGCACTTCTACAAGAAACTTTAGTGTTATCCACAGCATACACCTTCAATTTCTTGCCTTTAGCTAGGGTACCTGTTGACACACCTCTTCCAGTGATGAGCAACTGACAACAAACACATGACACTCTGCTGCAATGAGCTTCACGTCTTTCATACATACCCCCTCGTAATGTCACCTATCTTCTACTCTGATACTCCCCTTATCCTACTCCTACACTCCACTGACTGTGCTCATTTGCTATGTAAACTTAGGATTCACTATCCTTACCCTCATTTGCATAGGATTGCCTACTAATGCTTGGTTACATCTCTTAGACTGAGCTTCCCCCCTTAGCAACCTCTACTCGGTAGCCATGTTGTCTTCGGCCTGCCATTCCCTTACATTGTAAATTAGGAATTACAAAAAATCCACATTTGTGGATTTTAATTTTTGGTTTTCTGGTTTTTAGAGGGCAACGCGTTTGCGCGGCGCTGCGCTACTCTTAAACATCGGCGATTGGGATAAAAAAAAATACTTTTATTTTTATTTTGCATCGGTGAACATTGCCAATGGCCGTATATTTGGCCATTGGCATGCTTCCTCAACTGGATGAAACCTTTATTTGGTGCTGTCACAGCTCCGTTTTGCTATTTGCAGAATGGTACTCAGTTGTCAACTGAGTACATTTCTGCAAATAACACTACTCTTACTCGGACAGGTTCGGGTTTCCTGGATCGCAAATTTGCCTCATTTGTATAGCTTTCACCTGCAATTGAGGTAATTTGCATATCCAAGCCCTGTCCGTGTAAGACTCGTTTTAGGAGCTCTGTTGCACGCCCCTACCGGCTGTTCCTGGATCGCTCGGCGGACATGTTGGCTGCATGGAGTCTTACTCTATTCTTAGACTCCGTGCATGCCTTTGTGAATCCGGCCCTATGTCTATAATATTGTTAGGATAAAACAATAATTTCCCTTCTTTAAGTTCTTTCCTTTTGTTTTCCAAATTAAGCTTAGGACTAGTTCATATAATACCACCATTCTAGCCATTAAAATGACAGTTTGGTGAAGATTTTCACCAGTCATGTCTGTTTATAAGTTATATCATGCAGTTATATCATTTTAAATATAATACACCCCCGGATTTACTAATCTGCCGTGCAGGACTAAACTAGTCTGGCACGTAAGCGGCAGTTTAAGAGGAGGATGGCAGCAAGCCATGCATATTAATGAAGGCACGCTGCCTGAGCACCAAATCCTACACTGAGCGTGGATGAGTGCAGGGGGCATGTCTGAGAGCAGAGCTCTCAGAATAAACAAGCCCCTGCAAAGTAGAACAGAGGAAAGTGTAAATAAATGAGCGAGACCGCTCATAGGTGTCCGCATATCCCCACCAACAGTCCCCATGTGTTGAACAGCAACAGTACACCGAAATAAAACGAAGAAACCCTTGTATGTTTATTATTTTTAAAACCCCGAGTACAGCTAACCGTAGGTGCGCGGGTTTGCCCATTGCTTAGCTATGGTTAAAGCAGCAGAAAAGGCTGAAGAGGATAACAAGGAATATATATGCAAATGAAGCAGACCAGCAATAGTGTAGTGGTTAGAGCATCCACCTAACGACCAGACATTCCCAGTTCAAGTCCCACTGCAGCACATATCATTTTCCATGTGGAATGTGTATATGAACATATTTTTCACATCTTTATACTGTATAACCTACATAATAACATGTAAATGTGAACTGGAGTGCTGCATTAAATGTTTAATTAATTCAATTTAATTAAAGTGTTAGTGTCATAATGAATAAGGCACTAGTAAGCAGGTTTAGACACAAATAAGCAGTAGTAAACATATATAAGTACTAGTAAGCATGTTTAAGTGCGTTTATGCAGGTGTAAGCAGTGCCTACACACATTAAGCATAGTAGAAGCTAACTGAATTTAAGAAACTGTAATAGGAAGTTATCACTGCCTACCATCGCGCAAACCCGCACACACCCGCTCACAACTGTTTAAAAGTGCTTTAATCACTCTGTATCCAATGGCCTGTGTTCTGGCCAGCAACAAAATAAATAGCCTATGCAAATCTCAAACCCAGGACCCTGCACACCACAGCCAATATGATTTACCACTAAGCCATGGCAGATATACATAAACCGGATGTTATCACAAACATATCATCCAGCACAGTCATGCAACAGCACAGGAAATGTATATAATTATGTAGATGTATGTGCGTGTGCATGTACAGATATAATATATATATATATATATATATATATATATATATATATATATATATATACGAAGAATGAACATTGTGACAACAAAACACATAAAAAGAATGAGAAGGAAAACAACAGAAACACCTGTATTAATTTGTGCTGTCATCTTATGTCATATTAAGCTGGGCAGGGGTGAGCAAATCACTGCTTCACAAACCACAGGCAGGATACTACCAGTGGGAGTAACATTTTCAACCTGCTAAGTCTACCTTACAAACAATTACAGGTATTCCCTGGTGGGACTGCCCAAAAATTGCTGGTTGTTTGGACTTCCGACCATTACACAAGCCAGGGCAGGTATGTTCAAGGACTAAAATGTTGGGAGACCCTGATGATACATGGGTTGAGGCAATATACGTGTAGGGTCCCTAATGCTGGGGAGAGGGCAATGTGTGGAGGTGTGTAATGGCTGGGATAGCAACTGGAGAACGGATGGTTTGTGTGTATGTGGAACTCGGGTGGGGCGGAGGAACCATGGGTATGAAATATGGATCCAGGCGTGTCAAGGTTGGATGACCCAGTTCTAATTGGACTGCCTCATGGAGGTCAGCGAGTTCATTATAAATATATATGCATACACACATACATACATCTATATGTAGAAGTACATTCCCTGTACCACATTCATTCCTTTTGCAGACATAAATAACATGAAAGTGCTCCTACAAACCTCGACAGTAGATAGAATAATAGGTTGTGCATAACCATAAATGTAATAGGTTCATAGGTAGGTACTAGACTATCTGGCAAAGGGTATTTATAAGCCTAGCCAAGGTGTGTCAGCTTACGCTGCCCCATTGATCAATTTACTGACCCTCTGTCAAGCAGAGCTATTGAATTGATTCCAGTATGTCCCAATCTTTGCCCCCCTACCCCCAGTTATATTTGGCTTTGGCTAGACTTCTTACATTAAAAGGTTCATAGGTTCATAGGTTCATACTAGGCTATCTGCCCTAGGGCATTTATAAACCTAGCCAGAATGTGTTTGGCTTTCGCCACCTATTTTAAATTTATTTTGCTATGCCCTTTTTCGAGATTAGTATACTGTGCCTCTGTCTAACAGTGACACAGAAGTGATACCCGGGGTAAACCTACGATCTCCCATCCACTCATCTAGATTCTTCTTGAAGAGAGTCAATGAGGGACTCTGCCTAACCTGGACTGGGATTTTATTCCAGAGTGAAGGGAGCTTCTGGGTTATGAATCTGTCCCTCCAGCATGTCCTATTTATTTCAGTGCTGAGGTTCAAGTCTCTCGAGCGCATAGCTCGATGGAATTTGGATTTTCTGAGGTGCAGCATGTCCATTAATTCCGGGTTGGACATGGCTTTATACGTCAGGCACAGATCGCCTCTGAACAGACGGTATGCCACTGAGTAGAGCTGGAGTTTCTTTAACCAGGCAGCATATGGCATCTGTTTGAGCCCTTTGATCCTCTTGGTGAGGTACTTTTGGGGTCTTTCCAGTTGCTGCAGGTGTCTGGTAAGGTACATCCCAAAAGGGCATTGTACTCAATTATGGGCCTGATGAGGGATGAGTAAAGAGGCACGATGACCTCCCCTGATCTAGATGTGAATCCCTTCATGATTAGGTGGGCTATATAAAATGTTTTTCTAACCACTTTGGCCACGTGGTTGTCAAATGAGAGATTGCTATCAACTTGGGTCCCCAGGTCCCTAATTACTTCTTCTGTACTTAATGGATTACCACCTATGTGGTAATTTGTGGGCACTTTGTTTTGCCAAAGGGATGACTATACACTTTTGGCATTTAGCTTGAGGCCATGGCTCTGGCACCAGTTGTCTGTTTCTATGAGGCCCTTTTGGAGGATGCTTGTGTTGGCTGGAGAGTCGATTATGGCTTCAGTTTGCAGTCATCTGAACTTGGTCAGCCACAGTCCTTCCATGTTGGCCTGTACCTCCGAGAAATATATACCGAACAAGAGAGGTCCCAGGACTGAGCCTTGTGGGACACCACTTGTAACTGGTTTGGAGTCTGACATGGCTCCAGCAATTCTAACCATGTGGGTTCTGTCCTTGAGCCAGTTTGCAATCCATCTAGTGACATAGGGGTTTATATTTAAGCTGGTGAGCTTATCTATAATGCCCGAGTGGGGTATTGTATCGAAGGCTTTTGCGAGGTCCAGGTAGGCTGTGTGGGCCACCTTCCCCTCGTCAATGGCCTTGGTGACCGTTTCAAAGAAATCAACCAGGTTTAAGAGGCAGGATCTGCTCTTAAAAAAGCCGAACTGGGTAGGATCCAGTGTCTGTAGGTCCCCAATATCTTTATTTATGAGGTCCATGATGATCCTTTCCATAGCTTTGCAGATCAAGCTGGTCAGGCTTATGGGGCGATAGTTTCCAGGATCCGTTGAGGCACCACCTTTATGGAGAGGGACCACTGTTGCTGTACGCCACTCTTTGGGTACATATCCTGTAGTAAGGCTGAGATTGAACAGTAGTTTTATGTTTGGGTTTAGCTCTTCTTGGAGTTCATGTAGGCGCAGCCGGGACACCGTCTGGTCCCATTGATGCTGTGTTTTTGCTTTGGAGAGGGCGGCTCTTACCTGAGCATCTGAGATGTCAGGGGGGGGCAGCACTCTGCTGGGATAGATATTTGCCCTTTTGGTGGGGAGGGGGGAGAAGTTTCCGCTGAACCTGTCAGCTAGGATGTTGGCAATGTCTGTGGGTTCAGTGTATTTTTTGTCATTTTGGACTAATTCTGAGCATATCTGGGAATTACCACCCAGGTTCCTAACATAACTAAAGAAAGCCTTGAGAG
Organism: Protopterus annectens; assembly: GCF_019279795.1. Lineage (NCBI taxonomy): Eukaryota > Metazoa > Chordata > Ceratodontiformes > Protopteridae > Protopterus > Protopterus annectens. The sequence continues at coordinate 1,344,950,400 of NC_056729.1, forward strand.
GTATGATTCTCTTGTATGTTTAGTTGTGTTGTTTGGCCTCTAAGACTCAAGTCATGACTGAATGGAGTCCTGACCCGTTGGAACAGTGCATACTCGGTTAACAGATGTTAAATAAACATGTATTTATAGTCCATTACAGAAAAGACAGTGACCCCCTTCTCTGCACTGTGGCTTATATATCCCGACTCAATCTCATGTAAAATGCATGGCCTTTGTAACAGTGTAGGCCTTACTTAGACTGTCATGAAATGCTTGCCATCCATATACAGATATATTTATTTCTTTGTGACATTTGCACGATTTTGTTGGGATATGACATTCCAAGGCAAAATAAGTTGTTCTGTTTCCGTTGCATATTGCAGTACTATAGTATTAGAGTTATGAGAAGACAGAGGGAAGGGATGAATCTGCAATAATTTGAGTTGTGTACTATGTTTCAAAGTTAGTGCTGTTCTCAAAAAAAAATAAAATGTGAGAACTTTCCCATTATGAAATATTTGAATCAATCCTGTGATTTGCCGGCTACGTCAGTGCTAATCACTAAACCAGTCCTATTTGCAATATAATGTTGCCAAACTCGTACATCATTGGTTTTCATGTATAACGTGTGCGTTATCATATAGTCTTAGTTATTAATTTATTTTAGTGTCTTGTTAACTGGAGAATTGAAGTAATGAGTATAGAGTCTAATCTTGAAATAAAGACATGTGTTTCCCAGGTGGGACAACCCAAAGATTGGGAATAGTGTCCTATTGGTCACTCATTTCATCAATATTTCTGGACTAAAAGTTTGGGATGTCTGGGGATACTTGGATTGAGTCAACCCATGGGATGGGTCCAGAGGAGTAGGGAGTGGCCAATGTGTAGTGGTGTGGATACACCATGTTTCCCACTGGAGAATGGATGACTGATGTGTCAGTGAAGTGTTGGGGTGGGTGTTTGGGGAACTAGGATGCGTGGGTATATGGGTATATATGCAAATGAAGCAGCACAGCAATAGTGTAGTGGTTAGAGCACCCACCTAACAAACAGGCATTCATGGTTCGAGTCCCACTGCAGCACATATCATCTTCCATGGGAAATCTGTATATGAACATATGTGTACATCCTTTTGCCGTAAAACCTACATAATAACATTTAAATGTGAACTGGAGTACTGCATGAAATGGACATGTAAAGTGTCAGTGTCATAATGAATTTAGGCAGTAGTAAGCAGGTTTAAGCACAAATAAGCAGTAGTAAGCGTGTTTACATGCGTTTGCGTGGGGGTAAGTATTGCCTACACAGAGGAAGCAAAGTAGAAGCTAACTGAGTGTAATAAACTGTAACTGGAGGTCAGCAGTGCTGACTGTCATGCAATCCCGCGCAAACCCACTTACAACTTCTTAAAGGTGCCTTAATCACTCTGTAGCCAACGTCCCTTGTTCTGCTCAGCAACAAAATAAACTGCTTCTCTAAGGCTCAAACCCAGGACCCTGCACTCAATACACAAAGTGATTTACTACTAAACCATGGCAGATGTACATAGCCTGAAGTTTCACAAACATATCCTGCAGCACAATCAGTCAAAAGTACAGGAAATGTATAATTATCACACCACATAACCTTTTAATGCAAGAAGTCTGGACAAAGTATGCCACACTGTGGGTACAAATAGGGATATATGTCAACTAATGCTCTGTTACACAGAAAATGTTGGTAGTTACACAGTTATATGTATTAGAACACATATGTAGAAGGAGATGAAGTCTGAAACACAAAAGTGTTCCCACTAGTTACTGACTTCAATGCTGCGATCATCCATGACAATTGCCAAGTGAAGGAGGAACAGGCCAAAATATGAGCCGAACATGCATGGACATATGGACAGATATATCTGTAAATGTAGACAGATAGACAGCTATATATATATATATATATATATATATATATATATATATATATATATATATATATATATATAGTAATGTATGACTCACAAATAATCATATAACAACAATAGTATATAGATACATACATATGTTCATACAAACGATATCAGTAGCCATACATATGTAGAAGTAGTGTGGAAGTACTGGGTGCAAAGTATATCCCTCAGCCACAAGCCCTTCAACTGGCACCTGTGAAATGTGTAGTGTGGCAACCATTCCCACAAATGAGAATACTGACATTAAACATATACCCACCCACAATTCAAAGGACATGACACGACACACAGGGATACATACATAGATAACCTTTATTCCTATACAATAATGTATGCCAGTACTGACACCACCTAATGTTTGAAATATGTAATCAATCATGAATTCAAGGCCCACACAAAACAGTAGATGCAAGCAATGTGTATATATACCATATTATGCTGTCTAGGCCAAGGCCTTCAATTAGTACAACAGTAGGAACAGGATTCGCCTTCAGGATATCCAACGCCCTGGATCAACTAATCCATAGTCCCACCAGGGGCTCCAATATCCTAGACCTGGTCATTACCAACATGGGAAATCGATGCTCTACACCTATGGTCACCTCCTTGTTAGTCAGGCCTGACCATAAGCTAATCACCCTTAACATACACATCCCACCCCCACCCCCCAGTAAGGAAACCTCCATAAAAAACTTCTCCAAAGCCAACTTCACGCTACTCAAGTCAGAAGTGACAAACTTCATGACACCCATGCAGACGGGAACTGAAAGTTCAACTGCTGAATCCTACACTAAGGCAATGTATGAGCACATCCACTCATGCATGAATCGTGCCATCCCAAATAGAACCAAGATGCTCTCATCCAAAAAAAGGAAGCCAACCTGGTGGTCCCCTGCCATAAACAAACTTTACAACAAAAGGAAGAAAAACTGTTGCAGAAAAGGAAAATCCCAGGATGCAAAAAACTCCCTTACCAACCTCAGTAAGAAACTGAGATCCCTCATAAAATCCTCTAAAGCTAATTACGAAAATAAAATTGCCAAAGATTCCAAAGGCAACCACAAGGCATTCTATAACTATGTCAAGAATCTAAATGTCAATGCTCAGATCTGCTCTGAGCTAAAACAGAATGGCATTAAATATACTGATCCCAAGGATATTGCCAATATCCTGGCAGATCGATTCAGTGCCAACTTCACCCCCCTCTCACCCCCTAAATGGCCCATCTCAATACCGGAAGATTGCCAAATTCCGGTAATAACGGCCACACAGGTAAAAAACACACTCTCCACAGCTAAGAATACACCATGCATGGGACCAGATGACATCCCGGGCTGTGTACTACATGAACTACAATATGAACTGGCACCTCACCTAAGTGTCAGGTTTAATCATAGCCTCACCTCAGGTTTTGTGCCCACTGAGTGGCACAGAGCTACAGGTATCCCACTCCACAAGGGGGGATCCACCTTGGATCCTGGAAACTACCGTCCCATCAGTCTGACGAGCCTTATCTGCAAGGCCACGGAGCGTATTATCATGGAACTTATAAACAAAGACATTGGCAACTTTCAAACACTGGACCCCACCCAGTTTGGGTTCATGAAGGGCCAATCTTGTCTCCTGAACCTGGTTGACTTCTTTGAATCAGTCTCCAGAGCCATGGACAAGGGTAAGGTGGTCCACACAGCCTATCTAGACCTTGCCAAGGCCTTTGACACCATCCCCCACTCTGGAATCATAGATAAACCTACTAAGCTGGGCATTAATCCCTACGTCACCCAATGGGTTGCTAACTGGCTTACTGATAGAACCCACACTGTAAAAGTAGCTGACTCCAAATCCAGCTCCAGACAAGTGACAAGTGGAGTACCTCAGGGTTCAGTCCTGGGACCGCTCTTGTTTGGCATCTACTTCTCTGAAATACAGGCCAACACTAAGGGACTCTAGCTAACAAAATTCGCAGATGACTGCAAATTGAGAGCCATTACTGAATCCCAAAATGATGTGGATACTCTACAAAAGGGCCTTACAGAAACAGATGCTTGGTACCAGAGCCATGGGCTCAAGCTCAATGCCAAGAAATATATAGTTATCCAAACATGTCCCCATGAATTACCATATAGGTGGCAGTACACTAAACACTGAAAGTGTGATAAGAGACTTAGAGACACAGGTGGACAGTGGTCTCACCTTCGATACCCACATCACCACGACAGTCAGGAAATCCTTCTATGTGGCACAACTCATCACTAAGGGCTTTTCATTCAGAAAAAAGGAGGTCATTGTCCAACTGTACTCATCCCTCATTAGACCCATTATAGAATACAATGCCCCATTTGGTATGTAACCCTCAAGACATCTACAACAACTGGAAAGGCCGCAGAAATACCTCACTAAAAGAATCACAGGCCTAAAGCAGATGCCCTACGCTAACCACCTTAAAAAACTCCAGCTATACTCTGTCGCATATCGTCTACTCAGAGGCGATCTCTGCTAAACATACAAGGCCATGTCAAACCCAGAGCTGTTGGACATGCTACACTTAAAGAAATCCCAATCCCTCAGAGCTACACGCTCCAGGGATCTAAATCTTGTCATTACAATAAACGAAACATGCTGGAGGGATAGGTTCGTGACCCAGAGACACCCCAGACTCTGGAATAGATTTCCCATACATGCCAAGCAGAGTGCCTCTTTGGCCCTCTTCAAAAGGAACCTTGATGATTGGATGGGAGAAAGGAAATTCACCCCGGGGATCACGTCAGTTGCCCTGCTAGACAGGGGTCCAGGGAAGTAAATAGTGTGGGAAGAAATAGCCAGGGAATTGTTATGGCTAGGCTTGTATAGGCCCTAGGGCTGATAGCCTAGTACCAACCTATGAACCTATGAACCTATGAACAATCAACAATTACAGATGTAGTTCTGCAGCCTCCAATTACACCCTGTAGTCAAGCCCTAGGGGGAAAAGTAGCACTTGTATTAATGTCACAGTATCTTGTACATATCATTGCTCAATGTAACACCTCACTATCACACTGAATGACCCTCTTCTTAACAGATGTATCACTGGAAAGGTGCCATAGCCTAGGTTAATGGCATAGAACCCCCCCCCCCCAAAAAAAATAAGGCTGTACAAGAGCAAGGAACACTGTGAACCACACACTTACCTCAAGAATGTACAAAGGAACAAATGTGTTTTCCAGCTGTTGCCCCCATATATATGGACATGGCCCAACAGTTGGTGTGAGAGTCCATGACATGAGTGGGATGATAGCAGTAATGCTAGCAGTAAATAATGATAGGCCATTACCTAACAACCCTTCCTGTATCACAGCAGGACAAAGACTGGCATATATGTGGAGGTCAGAGGCAGGAAATAGGGCCATATTTGCATTATTCCTGTTACACACCCTGGAAATTGCTGGTGTTACAGGATTCATTGCAGCATACCCTTACGCAGGGATATGACATTGAAATACAAATGGATGTAGCCATGTATTGATAGCACTCAACAGACAGAATGCCACAGATATATTTGGGACAATACCTGTGTGGTGCACAGACAAAACCTAACAGCCAATCCCCCTGGTATCATACGGATAGACCCACAGTTGAGAGCTATGCAGACAGATAACATTCCATGAAAAAGTACCATGCACACAGAAACCCTGTAAGAACAACAAGATACATTGCACACAACAACACTACTCACGCTGTCTGTAGGTCTGGAACCTTACCCAAATGTGGATATGGCCTGTGTCTGCAGCTTCAGCTGTAAGAGGTATTACTACCTGCTGTCTGTAACACTGATGTCCACACACAGGAAGGATGTCTTCCATACTGTAAAGGTGACGGGACAACACCCACAGAAGGCAGCAATTTATAGTACAGGGTTGCCATGACAGTGGTTATCTGAAGTATTACACAGCAGGCTGCATGCAATTAGCAACTGGTGGACACTGACTGCTGCAGAGGCCGCCACCTGATCATGTGCAATACCAACAAAGGCATGCTGCTATCTATTCAAACCAGCTCAATTACTGTACTGGAGAGACTGAGAGAGAGAGAGAGAGAGAGAGAGAGAGAGAGAGAGACATTTCCAGAAGGTTCACAAAGCTCAGGGTTGTGTTACAGTTGAAACAACATAACAGGTATGTGAAACAGATATGCATTTACTGGCATGTAGTATATGGCATAGAATAATAGGATGTATATTGTGAAAGGATGTATATGTGCCATCAGTACATGTTCCTGTAATGATGTTGTGCTCAACAACTGCACTGGACAGTAGTATTAGTCCCTGTGGGCAGTGGGACATTCCTATCAAATTTGCAGACCAGCAGTGAATGGCAAGGATGTGACCCATGATATCTGTGTTCTGTAAATTACTGTGGCCAATGGCTGGTGGGAGTATTAATACCGCCATGATAGACACATAGGTGAGAGACCACACCACCTGCAGGACAATCATGTTAAAGTGTAGCCTAGCATGCCCACACTGCCATAGCAGTATAATATGCTCATCTAAAGTTTGTCACCATATATACCCCCATAATGTTAGTCTGTGTTCACGTGACACCTGTCTGTGTTGCAGCAAGGCAGAACACTTCAGCTGTGAAGTAAAGAGGGTACATGAGTGTGGTCCAGATGTTCGTATGCACCTCACATACAGATACATATATGTGTGATATATATATTCACAGCTATGTATGTGTACAGAACCTCGGACAGTTATACATTCATATAGGTATATAAACAACACAAAATGATATCTACACATATATGCACTTATGTATATATACATACAGATGTATACAGACAGATATATGTGTGTGTGTGTGTGTGTGTATGTCGACACACACACACACACACATATATATATATATATGCACATATATATATATATATATATATTTATATATATATATATATATATATATATATATATATATATATATATATAGATATAAAAATATATATGCATGTACATTTTTCCTGCCATGACATGTGTGAGAGAACATCACACATCAATACACAACATACCTACACACCAGTACATGGCTGCAAGATGGAGTGTGGAGTGAGGTGTGTAACCCATGTTGGGAACACATTGCAATTGTATGGGATGGTGGGGTATATATGTTGGTCAAGGGTATTAGGCACATATTGGTATGTAGGTCTGGTTGGGTGACAAACAATACAGCATACAGGGCTGGTATATGACACGTGGTGGTTAAACACTGTGGACAGGTAGTTACATTTGGAATGTGGAGGCCATTGAGCCCCCACATAGGAACAAAGTGAACATGGTGCCCACCCATGGACAGTCATGACAGCATCTACATGGACATAAAGGTGCCTGGGCTGTGTGCTGGGCAGGAGGGACATGCATGTTGAACCTTGTGTATGTGTATTGCATGCCTCCAGGTAATGTAGCACATACCCCATGTCACTGTGGAACTCCCTATTTTCAATACCCGTGACCTACCTGGGTGACAGACACATGTCTGTGTGTGCTCCATGGGGGACACACCATCCCCTGAGGTGGTTCCACATGAACGTAGTGATGGAACTGTAGAAAATGAGGTTCCATGGTGGGCCACGGATGTGATGTGGACTGGTAACGTACACATTAGGTTGGAGTGGTGTTCCTGCTGGCAAATAACCCCTACACATACTGGTGTGTAACTGTCATGGAACATATGTGGGCTGTAATAGTCCACACAATCCCAGAACATGTCCAACAGCATGCATAGATATCCCCAATACTACAGAATGGCAGATGTGTAACAATCACATAGCAGGCCTACCACATGCATATGTGGAAACATATTGGCAGTGACAATGGTATGCAGGTAGAATGCCCTGTAACAGCCCTGCAACTCTAGTGTCCCCACAGGGAGCATGTCTATAACCACATAGCAGAAAGTGTTGTAGAATACAATATATGGCCCAACGGTACACATACCGGACACATAACACTAGCGTAGTGTGAACAGTATTTTGGAGCTGATATGGTGGCGGGAGACTGATATGTGTATTGTATTATGGTAAACCTGACATATGAGTTGCTCAGACATATTTCCATCATTATGTCTTTCAGGGAGTATAGCACACCCGAGAAACACCACTTACAGTGCTGCTGAGGAGGAGATCATCATCATCAGCATGATCTACAACTATCAGCTGCTCTTCTCACGGACAAGCATGGACCAGCAGGAGAGAACAACCATGTGGACTGATGTGGTGCGCAGGGTGAATGAGGTGGGTTTGCACAGCCGAACCTATGAGCAGGTCCACCACCATTGCCATGACCTGCTCCGGCAAGTACGACGTCATGCATCTGCCATGCAGGGTGACCACCTTGCAACAGGGGGGGCCATAACATCCATCCCCCCTCACCAGAGTGGAGGAGCTGCTCATCAGCCTGGTAGGACCTGCCTGCCCGCAAGAGCTCCAGACCTATATGGTCATGGAGATGGGTGCTACTCACACACCACACATTGTGCATGCAGGTAAGGTTCCAGGACATATCAGTAGACTACTGTATTGTATGCATCTGTACAGGTAGACCATGCATGTGTGAGATGTGGGGTATGTTGCTGTGTAGTACTAATAAGCAGTAATGCTTAAACTGAAGTACTGTGGACTTCAGCTGTTGTTGTACTGTAATATTGCAGCCACCCTGTAGCAATGCCACAGCTGTGGCCACTGACATCAACTCTATCCCATGTCATTGTAGGTATCTCTGGGATACCAGCAAGGCAGCGGCCAGATGTCAGTGAGTATGGTTTAAGGTTATGCTTGACAATTCACTGTGCATGTCATAGCTAAGGTGTAGGCCATGTACACAACTAACACACCTATCCATAATGCATGCTGTACATGTGCACTGACACAGCACACACTTCACTAATGGGACTACCAGCCTCAAACACATGCAATACACAGTCGATCTCAGACAACTGTGGCTACACTCCAGTGCACATTGTCCAGGCACAGCTGACATCTGCCCAACATACACAGCTATGTCATACACAGAGCAGTTGAACATGCTACATATAATGACATCTCATTCCCTCTGCTAACACACACTCCAGGGTCCTAAACCTAATCAACACATTACACAGAACATACTGGAGGGATAGGCTGCTGTACTGGGGAATCACCACACTCTGGAACAGACTACCCATACATGTCAGGCAATGCTACTCATTGGCCGTCTTGACAGAAATACTTGGCAATTGGATGGGGAATGGGGAATACACCCTGGGTAGCATGTGTGTGCCACAGCCTGACAGGGGCACAGGGGAATAACATTAGTGGGTGGTGCATGGCAGGGAACCCCTGTGGCTAGGCTGATGTAGGACCCAGGACCAATAGAACAGTACTCACCTATGAACCTATGTGTACCACAGGCAACATCAGCCAATACCCAATCATGGTCAATAAGTCTCTACACTCACCATAGGTAAAGTACAATGTCTCTGTGGTTGGTCTAATGGTAATCTACCACTCATACATCCACCACTGATGATGACTTATGTGAATAAACATCAAACAGTCACTAAACACAAGTGTCCACACGTTATCCAGGAACACACAGAGGCTGTGAGCAGCAGTGGAAACACACCTGACACACAGAGACACATCCTGCAATGGTGTGCACACCCATGAGGTATGGTGCACAGTACATGCCAGGGTGCTAAATGGATGCACAGCAATGCTGTGGACATGGGTGCAGTGGGTTCCAGGGGGAGGGCCATCACCTACAAACAGAAGCCATGCATCACAGCCATGTATAATGTTGGTAACGGGGACTGACTACAGTTCCACTGCATGCTGTTCAGCCCCACATGTCCTGCATGCTGACATGTGTGTAATTACAGGTATGTGTATGATATTGTACTGCACCAACACCTGCTATTGTGTGTGTAATGAGGTTGTGGGAGCTGTCTGTAGGTGCTGTCTGGTGTAGTGTATGGGTTGCCATGTATGTCAACTGCATGTGTGTATGTCTGTGTGTGTGGCCATGTCTGCACACACGTGTGTGTGTGTGTGTGTGTGTGTGTGTGTGTGTGTGTGTGTGTGTGTGTGTGTGTGTGTGTGTGTATGTACTGTTTAGCAATATTGTACAGGTCTTACAGTCTGTTCCCTGTTTTTCCCTCACAGGTAGCGAGGTGGGGCTGGGTCCCCCCCTGCAGGGAATCTGATGTCACTGATACAGTCAGTGACCTTGAAGATAGGTGTGTTGAGGCACAGGAAGGGTCATCAGGGGCTTCAGCTGGGCCACCAATTGACAACCCACACATATCCACACCATCCATGTACACATTCACACTGCCTCTACACACCTCATCACCATTGGCCCTAGCGGAGGGACAGCCTACAGTTGGCATGGGTCAGGACAGTGTGGTATCTATGGCATGTGTGTCAGGGCACAGCAGCCATAACTAGATGTCTGGTGGGGTATCACATAGGCAGATGTGCAGGGGGTGCTCGTAGGAGCACTGCTGGTCATCATGCACCTGGCAGATGTGCAACCCCTATTTCAACCACACGCATGTTCCAGACTGTCATGGAGGCACAGGCACTTATGGAAAGGTACACCAGGCAGGGTCTAAGGGCTCAGAGGGCTCATCACACCTCTGTAACTGACAGCATCCATGACCTAGCAGGTGCCATCCGTAATTACACCAAGGACATGGATAGTCAGTGGGGTTAGACACTGGAACTCATCCAAAATGTCATGTCCATGCATCAGGACAGGGTGGGATGGTTAGAACAGCCACGTGAACGTATGCCAGCATCACCAGCAGCTGGAGGTCACTGTGGATGTCCGAACAGTCACAACTGCTGCCATAGTGGCAGTAATAGCCCCAGCTCTGTGGGGGGGGGGCTGTCCACAACCAGTCAGAGCAGACCACGTGCACGTGGCCCTGGCCAGTCCCAGGAGGGACCTGGATCCAGTGGATGTCTGTCAAACTCGGGGGACAGTACTCGGTCTGGCTCTGTACCTGATACGGCCTGTAACACCCCTGCCAGGCACAGGTCCCATGTCCATGGCCAGAGATAGTGAACTGCAAACCCTGACAGGTACAGTCTGCAACTGTCCCACAATTCCCTGTATTAGGCAGCCACATGGAGGAACTGTGTGCATGCAGACACACACACATAAACAACGAACCTAGGGCAACCACATACCTGCACACACAACATCACCAGTGGCCCATAACAATACTCAGCCCCCTCACACACACATGTTGTCAATTGTATGGCTCAGCCTAGGCCTCTGGCAAACCAACAACACACCCTGTGCATATAATGATACCTGTGCCACTGCCTGACATCCGTAACATCGATGCAGGGACAGGCTAACATGGTTCTGATGCACAGGGTGACTGTACAACAGTGTAGCAATGGAATGATGTGTAGGATGTTGTCAGCAGTAAAGTGAAATGCTAATATCTTGGAAGGTGTAGCTGTGCAGCCATGATGCATCCTAGCTTTAATTAACAACGTTGTATTGTTGGCACCAGTATCTGTTCAGATTGTGTTGTGTTTGTCCATGTGTCACATGGCTGATGGGTGTAGTGGTATCAGCAGGCCTTCTACAGTGGACACCAGTAAGTGTAGTGGATGGTACACATGCCATGACTGGGTACAACACACAGTGCCTTTGGTTAGGATGCAGTACAGGTACAGGACTGTACACATGGAGGTATGTCCCCATGCAGGTAACACATCTGTTGCACATGTAATCCCACCAAGATAGGATAGGCACAACCACACAGTGCTATATATGCAGCCTGCAATGTGGATGGCATTGAACATGCTAACAGCAGGATGTATGTCCCTCTCCCCACTCTACTGCAATCCTTACCTAAGTAACATGTGTGTGCCAATGCCAGTGGCATAGCCCTACCCTTAGGAGGATGTAAGGCACGCAACTACTGTGAATGGTGTAGACAACAATTAACAACTTGATTACATACACTGTACAGTAGTACAGACAGCTATGTGGGGGATAGATGCAACAGTAACTGCAATTATGGTAGTCGTGTCCACAACAGCTACACCCAGTGAGTTATAGCAACCCCAGTAGTGCTGCACACCTCAACAGTGTGGAGGAGGACTTTGACACATTTATGGCTTGTGAAGGACTGTATGCCCACGGGATGGTGCCTGTGGTATGTTGGCATATGCCAAGCAGTCCTGGTGGAAACATATCCTGTGAACGGAGGTAGATCCCGTAACAACCACACACATTCCTACAAGCGGGATGGTGTACAAAAGCCTGCTATGATGTACATAGGCATTGTGCACCTCCTAACCCTCATCTACACCTGTCATGATTGGGTTGAGGAGGTATACCGGGTTCAGGTTGTATTCTCTGCCTTTGACAAGTCCAACATTGGCAGGGTCCCATGTGTTGAGATAACCAGTGACATTGACCATGGGTCATTGTTGGTATGCTCCATGTCTCTGCAGACCACGGTCATCAGGCTACTGGGTGGTAGTTCCTAACTGACATGGTGGGTTTGTAGATGTCCTTGCCAACATTGGTGAAACCATTGTCAGGTGTAGGGCTATTGGATTGTATGAGAGATGCCAGCTACTTACTGCACCTGCCCAGAGGGTTCCCCCAAGCATGACATGCTACTTGACTGTACTGCATGATATGTTAGTAATGGCAGCCTTACATCCTACAGGTGGGCTGGAGTACTGTTAATATGTACTGCCCTTGTCGTGTAGGGTCCTACTTATGGGATCTGCTAAGCTTAGTATTGTACTGCAGGTCAGATGTATTTGGCTGGGGGGGGAATACCTATCCATGCCAGATGTATGTTGTTTGGGTCTGTCAAACCCATCAATGGTGCATGCGGACATATATGTTGTGGTTACATTCCCAGTTCCATCTACAGATGTATGTCCATATATGCCAATATTGATATATATGTGTTCACTTTTGACAGGGGACAGTCATTCCTTTGAACAGCCCTTTCTGCAAACAGAAAGGACTAACCCATCATTTCTTACTGCACCACAGTTAAGAGAACTGCAGTTCTACAGGCACCTTCGCTGACACTCAAACTGCAGGTTGGAATACATATCGTAATGGCGGGGGACATGACTCCCTGCACCCCCCCCCTCTGGGGGGGTCGGGCCCCCCACAACCTCCTACTGTGATATACGAACTCCTAGTGTGCACTATGGTGGGGATAGGGAATTATTCCCCATCCCCGCTATAGTGGCATCCGCAACCAAATTGCCTAATCTGCAATGAGGGAATGCATACTGACATTCGCACATTGCACATTCTATGCATGTATTGCAGAATTGCGCAATGTTGAGAACATACTTTAGGCCTACCAGCCTCCAGACACATGGATTTCTCCCTTTGAAAGGTGAGCCATATATATGCTGACATATATGCATTCCTAGTGTTGCCTATATGTGGACATGTGGATATATACATATATATCATTGGCTGTATGCGTGTCTATGTATATCCGTATGTATTGGCTTATATATATATTTATTTATATATATGTATATGCTTATAGATATGTCTATACCTATATCTACATATATAGATATGTAATATCCATTCAATGATGAATATATATGCACACACAAATACATCTAGATGGTGGAATACATTCCCTGTAGTGTGGTATACCTGGGCTGCATGATATATATGTGGACACATCATGATTATGCATATCTGCCATGGTTTATTGGTAAATCACTATGTGTATGATGTGCAGGGTCCTGGTTATGAGCCTTGCAGGACCTGTTTATTTTGTTGCTGGGCAGAACACACAAACCTGCTTACAACTGCTTTATGGTGCCTTAATCATTCTCTGTCCAGCGGGATGTGTTCTGGCCAGCAACAAATTAAACAACTCTGGCAAGGCTCAAACCAAGGACCCTACACAACCTAGACAAACCAATGTACCACTAAGCCATGACAGATACACAGATATTCAATGTTTCAGAAACATAGTAGCCAGTCCTGTCATGCAACAGTGCAGAGAATGTTTACCAACATCTAGATGTCTGCATGTGTAACTATAGTGCAACCTTAACAGATACAACATACCCATATATGTATAGATACACATGTATTCAAAGATATATGTTGTTTTGCTACCTCTATATGCATATATATTGCTATCTATGCACATATACCTATGTATCTGTTAGCAGATAAATACATCTATATAGGTATATATGGCTATACATCTGTAGATAGCAATTGCAGATTAACAAATACACCAATGTCCACATGCACCGTTAACGGGGTTGAGAGGCCCCACACACTATACGTCTTGTACGAATAGTCATCCCCCCACAGCCAAACACCTGTGCCCTGCAATACACTGCCAAGTACAGTCTGCCTCCCAAAGGACATGTAATATGCGGAAGCCATCAACGTCCCCAGGATACAGATACACATACACATATATACTGATACAGATATACATATATATATATATATATATATATATATATATATATATATATGTATATATATATGTGTGTGTATATATATATATATATATATATATATATATATATATATATATATATATATGGGTCACCTTCAGATGCCAAATGCATTTCACTGACACGAATCCGGCGAATTGAAAACACCGACAACGCAGATGACCGACAAGGTGAGAACCCGACGGACTTGGTAAGTGTGCGATAGAGTGAGGGATTTAGTGTTAGGGAGCGGACAGGTAAGTGTGCGATAGTGAGGGACTGTGGGTTTAGGGGTGGGTTAAGTGAGTTAGGGTTAGGGTGCAGGTAGGGTGAGTGTGCGGTAGTGTCGGATCTTGGGGTTAGGGGTGGGTGAGTTAGGGTTAGGGTGCAGGTAGGGTGAGTGTGCGGTAGTGTCGGATCTTGGGGTTAGGGGTGGGTAAGTGAGTTAGGGTTAGGGTGCAGGTAGGGTAAGTGTGCGGTAGTGTCGGACCTTAGGGTTAGGGTTTGGGTTAGGGATAGTGGATATGTTATGTAGTGTACTGTGTTGTTTACGTGTAGTGTGTTGGTGTAATGGTATTCGATTGTTTTCGTTGTCGGTATTTTTGTTGTCGGTCTTTTGGTGTCGGTGATTTGTGTGTCGGCGGTTTGGCGTTTCGGGCATCTGAAGGTGATCCATATATATATGTATATATATATATATATATATATATATATATATATATATATGTATATATATATATATATATATATATATATATACATGTGACTACACATATACATGCAGATATATGTACAGTCAGATACATATGTAGGAGGTGCACACAATATGGAACAGCCAGTATGCCTACAGCTAACACCTGAACAACTGGACACTGTATGGGCTAAACATACAAATGTCAATCATTGCCTGCAACATATACCCATAGAAAGGTCATAGTAAAGACACCACACACAGGTTTGCAGAAATGGGACTTATTTAATTGTGTACCATAACAGTCCTATATGCCATATCATATAGTTGTTCAAATATGGGCAATCATATAAATGGAGTACTGCAACTGTGACACAGTTACACTTATACAGTAGTCTGGAAAGGTTCACAACTGTTGCAGTCCAAGCCAAGCCCTTCAGAATGTACAATAGTGCCGACAGACTGGGCCACAGGGTACCACACAATCAACAGTATGTACTGCAGGTGTGTGGTTCAGCAGCCTCTATCTACACTCTGTACAATCTCTGTAGGAGGTAAAGACATTTTGTGATCCAATGGGTTGCACCTGGAACATATCAAGGCATAACGCACAGAACAGTCTGTATTGCAGGGGGCAGTAGGCTTGCAGTACCTCGTCATGTTAGTAGTTGCAATATAGGTGGAGTATATGGTACTATACATCCACATACCTTGGTGCAGCTCACCCCTGATACCCTCACATTTGCAGCAGCCTAGGTAACTCATGGTGCTCCCCACCTGGACTCATTAATACATGACCATATACCACTGTTACATTCACTGGCCTCTGCAGTGCATAAAGGCACACATATGTTGTGTAGGTGACGCCCACACATATATGGCCCCAGCCCCAGTGTATGTGCAGGGAATACAACAGCAGTGTACTAATGGCAGCAATGGCAGTGTGATATACTCAGAGCCCCCTAAAGAACAACCCCCAACAGCATGACAAATGTGAAGAGCTTGGTATGTAGATTGGGGACAGAGGCTGGAACACAGGCATATATGTGGAACACTGTTGCCATACACTAAGCAAGGTGCTGGTGTTACAGGATAGTCTGCAACATACCCTTAGTCAGGGAATTGAGGTTAAATATAGACATGGATGTAGCCATGTACCGGTAGCACGCAACACACACACACTGCCAGTGGCATATCTGACACAGGGTTTGTGTGGTGGACAGACAACACATGATAGGCATACCTCTGCCCAGCAAGAGGTAGGCCCACAGTAGTGAGCTATGCAGACAGACTGCATTCCAAGGTACACTAGTATGTACACACACACACCCTGTAACACCAGTACTATGCGAAGCATTACACAACTCTACCCACAGTCTGTCTGTAGTTCCTGAACCTCCTACAAATATGTGTCTGCTCTGAGTATGCATGTTCTCATGTAAGAGGTATTGCTACCTGCTACCTGTATCACTGATGCCCACACACAGGACGGATGTCCATCACACAGGAAATGTGAAGGGACCACAGCCACGTGCTGTAGGGATGTATAGTGGGTGGTTGCCATGACAGTGGTAATTCAATGTAGTACACATGTCATTATATATATATGACTATCTGGATAG
The DNA here is from genome assembly GCF_019279795.1 of Protopterus annectens. Taxonomy (NCBI): domain Eukaryota; kingdom Metazoa; phylum Chordata; order Ceratodontiformes; family Protopteridae; genus Protopterus; species Protopterus annectens. The sequence goes on from NC_056729.1 coordinate 1,344,967,135, forward strand.
GTATATGTACATATATTTCCACCATATGTCCTGGACATGGAGTGTAGCCATACCCCAGCCCCTAGATTCCCAATGTCGTAGTGCAAGGGGATGTTAGGTATGTATAGCAGGTATATTACTAGACTGTTGCTACTGTCATTGGGATTGTCTTCACAGACATGGTGTGTGTGGATGCTGACATCTCCTTATAACATGTGTGCCATTGGCTACTGACAGACATCTGACAGACATCATTGTGAAGTACTGCTGCTTGCATGTAATGCCCCTGTGGAGTGCAGAAGAGATATTGGCCACTTTATATGGAACTTCGGATACACCCTGTACAGTCTGGAGGTATACACATATTCCCTTAGTGCACAACATGTGTACCAGGCCTGACAATACGGATGTAGACAGCCATGCAGATGGGTATAACAAATAACAACTGGTATACATTTGGCACCATATGTGTTGGAGTCACACACTCCTGTCTGGCCTGACACATAATGACTGCTGGTACAGGGGTGCCATGGACACATACTACCCACTAGATATTGACATACATCTGTACAGCATCCCACTGGTCTGTCTGGCATACATGACATTTAAGGGAGGCCCAGCAGCAGTACATCTGGCAAGTATTGTACATGACATCCCACTGGTTAAGTACCCTATGCTGCTAGGCATGTAACAATGCACTCTGTAGGCTACAGGCAGACTAGCTCAACACTGGCCTACATCTTGCATGGAGAATGCACATGTACTTGCATATATAGCAGGCTCAACGGCCAGGTCACAGCACAGGGTAAGATACACCTGTGTGACAGTGCATTATCATAACACATGAAACCATAGGCATAACACTGTCCAGTCTGCAGATTACCCTGCAGATGGGGATTCCTCATATACATGAAACTGACATGGCAGGTATTACTACATGTACGACAGGCATATCCAGACAAACACTATTAAACCAACATTACTCCAAATGCAGTATAGCAGCACTTAAAGTCTGTAGTCAGGTCAGGCACATCCCCCTCCTGTTTGTTGCCCTCTTTCCACAGTGTATGTTGTTGGAGGTAAATCCCCAATCCATCTGAGATGCTGTTTGCCAAACAACAGATCTAGTTCCTGCTCACAGTGACTGAAAAGGCCCAACACCACCATGATGTTCCTAGGTATTGGAATGTGTTTCCATGCAATTGGCTATGGGATTGTTACCACAGCTGTTCCACATGCAATCAGCTAGGGGAGGGCTGCAATTCATGCAGAGGCCATCAGCTGATCATGAGCATCACATAAAATACACATGCTGCTGCCTAAGCAAGGCAGATGTGGGTCTCCACATCCACCAGAGGGGAGTGGGGGAGGCAGTCAGAGGCAAATACATGACAGGGAGAGGTGGGAGTGTAAAACCAAAGCATGTTTGTGTCACACAACTACCAGCACAGGGTATCAACCCCCAAAAACTATGTAGTGCTATCAAAGTTTGATGCAGTTATTGGATGCACCACATGGGTTACCTGATGTGGAGCAGTCAGAACATTTTTGTGAGGGTGAGTGACATCTGCAACAGGGATACAGTAGATATACGGTAGGTGTTGTACACATGCCTGTCTGCATGAACAGGTGCCAGCGTCAACACAGGCACACTCACACAGGGATGCACACACATTGACATACTTGGCAGGGCCAGTTGTACAATTCATCACTAGTGGGATTGCCACAACACATCAATGTACAGGTATCGCATGCACTACATGAGTCATACTGAGGCTGTATGGGCAAAGCATACGAGGGGATGTCATACATCAGGCAGCATGTTTCAGTATGCCCTGGGGGGGTTGTAGTGAGTGTGGATGTGGACATACGCACCATACAACACACACAAAAACACACAGGGTGCAAGTTCTGACATGCATGGGTGCATGTCTACACAGGTGTGTGGTGGTCAACTGTGCCAGCAGGCTGTACAAGGGTAGGCGATGAGTATACCTTGGCATCAGGCCACATGACAATGGTCTGCATTATAGCTCAGGCCTGTAGGTACTGCATTTGCCCATACAGGTGGGTATTGCATCCCCCATCCAGTCACCTGGGTGACTATTGTGTGCGGCCAATGCTGTACACCACATGCCATGTATGTGTTCCTTAGTCCATGACATGGATGGTGTCTGGGATGTGCACACCTCCCACATTCATGCACAGTGACATGTAGAACTGTATCTGGGGTGTCTGGGCCATATTGTGAACACAGATTATTATCGGATGTGCCAGTCTTGCCCACCCGTGGCAGGAACTGGTACTGGGCAGCAGGTTTACCTTTCACCTACATTGATGGCATGCCAACAGCATTCCCTGATGTCAGTGTCATCTGTCCATACAGGACATGTTGTCAGGCATGGTATGTCCATTGTGAGTCACATGTGAAGGCACCACAGGTAGTGCAGGTGTCCATTGGGGAACATGGTAGAGGTGCACTGTCTGCATGGACGTGCATATTGAACAGATGGGCAGGGTGACATGCCCTCTGTAGCCCACTGCTATCACTGCATAACTACTATCCGTGGCCAATATGCAGTGTACTACCCACGTATTGGCTGCTGCCTAGACATGTGTGTTCATATGACACATGTGTTGAGTGTGTGCTCTGGGTAATAGTGGAGTTGCTAACTTGGATTGTCTGGCCTTGATGTCACATGTATGGGTATGGCTTTGCACCCCAGCCTCCCAGCTAATTTACATCTGTTATCCCTCTATGGTTGACATTGTGATATATAGTAGGGCCACCATAAAATAAATTAGCAAACCCCCTCCACAATGCCCACAGTTGACACACACTCACCTCTACACAGGATACGGGTAGCACACACACACACACACACACACACACACACACACACACACACACACACACACACACACACACACACACACCTGTCATGACTGGGAGTAGAACCCCTACCTATCTACTTTATTACACTACAGCACTATGCAGTTACAGTACACACCATGGACATTACTGGAGTACTGTTTCCCTACAGGTGTATTTCACAGTGAATGACATCAGCAGGATTACCAAAGTAGGGCATTTCAACTGTACTGCAAATGACTAGCCCTAAAATGCATTGCTCCCTACAAAGACAGTGAGACACACACAAAACATCCACAACTGACATGTGTGGGTATAGAACCCCTGACCGAGGTCTATATCACACTACAGCATAGCGCTGTTATTGGCTGCAACACAGGGATTACTAAAGAACATTCACCCCAAACTTTTACTTCACAATGAATGACATCAGCAGGATTGGCAATGTAGGGCATGTGAAATGTACTGAGAGTGAGTAGCCTATGATGCTTTGCTCCATACACAGACATTGCAACACACACAAAACATCCAGAACTGCCATGGGTGGAGATGGAACCCTACCACAGTTCTACACCACACTGCAGCAGTACGCAGTTACAGGTCGCCCTACAGATATTACTGGGCTATAACTTTCCCGCAGGTGTATTTCTAGGTGTGTGACTTCAGCAGCCTTGCCAAAATCGAGTATGTGTATTGTATGGGGTGTGAGTGGCCTAAAAAGCATTGCTCTCTACTCAGTCAGACATACACACACACACACACACACAGATTCACACACCAACACACACACACTTGCCAGGTCTGTGGTTAGAACATCTACCTCACTACTTTATCACACTAGAGCAGTACACAGTTACAAGACATGCTACGGAGATTACTGGGCTGTGATTTCCCCAGAGGTGTATTTCTAGGTGAGTGACATCAGCAGCCTTGCCGAAGTCAAGTATGTGTATTGTACAGGGTGTGAATGGACTATAAAGCATTGCTCTCTATGCAGTCAGACACACACACACACACACACACACACACACACACACACACACACACACACACACGCACACACACACGCACACACGCACACACACACACACACATACACACACACACACACGAACACATACGCACACACACACACACACACACACACACACACACACACACACACACACACATACACACACATTCACACAGTTGCCAAGTCTGGGGTTAGGACTACTACCTAACTAGTTTATCAGTACAGCAGTACACAGTTATGGGACGCGCCATGGGAACTAGTTACAGCTCCCCCAAAGGTATATTTCACATTGGATGACCTCAGCAGGCTTGTCATGATACTGCCATGGGGAGGGCGGTGTGTGCATGGGCCGTAACTCATTCATGTAGGGGTTGACATGCCACATGCGAGCACACACAGGATCATATGCCACAGGTATGTGTATACAGCTACTAGGTGACATCTTCCTTGTTCAGTCATGTTGCACAGCTGGCATGTGGAACACACCGTCATGCTGACAGATACTGGTGGCTAGTATCTGCAGTGAGTAACACCTGTACCTCATGTGTTTGGGGCCCTTTGGCTGTGTGCTGGGTGGGACAGGCCCAGATGTCTCCTTGTCTCGGTCCCCCTCTTCAACACATCTATGTTTATCTACCTTTGGCTTATTATAGTGTGTTGTCCTTACATATATGTCTGTATTCCTATCCACTGTGGGTGCAAGGCAGGAGTGGTGCATACTGACATGTGTCTGCACTGAGAACTGCAACTGCCAGATATGTCTGGTCCACTGTTGTTTGCTGACATGGCCTTCTTGTGTTTGTGTGAGCATGCCCAGTATGGGCTTTCAGTATGTTGTTGACTGACATTGCCTTCATTCCTCTAAGTGTGTGAGCATGCCCAGTATGGCCATCTATATTGCATGTGTGAATCATGTCCAGTTGGTTTGTACTGCTCTGGTGACCTTTGTGCTGCACACCGACAGGTAGCATGCTGTGTCTGCAGGGTATACATCAGTCAGTTGGCATTGACTGTTGCTACATTTCTGCTTAGCAGGGTGACACCAAACTGTTTCAACATTTCTACACAGGGGTGGGGGGCACACCTGCTGTTACTATAAGTGTACATAGGATGGTGGAGCACACATTACACCTTTACACAGTTGCTAGGACTGTACTGGTATGTCAGGTACACCATTTTCATCTGTAGTCTTACCTACCATGCTGGCTAGAGGCATACCAGTGTACTACAGATGGTAGCTTTCACTACCTACCTATTAGTTTATGACTTCCTAGCCTTCACAACTGACATCCAACTGGCTGGCCTGCTGTAGTCTGTCTGTGTAGGGGTAGGGGTTACACATGGGGCTAATTCAGAGGCAATAGTACAGCATTTGTTTGTGCTTGTCTACATCTATCCTGCTGGCTGTGACTGCTGTTGGGTATGTGCCCCCCTGACTGGCATGTGTGAGTCACTTACCTTGTGGGTGTCCCAGTATTGATGGTGGTGATGCAGGGCTGCCTATGTCGGATGCACATAGTACACTCCCTATACATGGTTGAGCAAGGTAGTGTTATGTTTGGCATCCCTTTTACTTGTATGTGCAAGTCGGAGACAGGTGTCATTCCCTGGGTCTCTACTGTGTCAGTGCATGTGCTATGCGTTGCCTCTTTGCCAAGGCCAGGGCTTACTGGGCATACCTCCTTCTGCCTACTGGAGCAGGCTCAGGTTATTCCTCCTCCAAGTCACTCTGCACTTGTGCAGGCCTTGGCACTGGTGGGGGGCTGTGTGGTCCTGCCCCATGCTGTTCCTGCTGCAGCTGTTTCTGCAGGATCATATTGTGTAGCATGGCACATACAAGGACAATTTGGGTACATGAAGTTGGTGAGTACTGCAAGGCTCCACCGGATGTGTCCAGGCATCGGAACCGTGACTTGAGCTTCCCAAACACACGCTCTATTATGATTTGTGTTTGTGCTTGTGCGTCATTATGGAGTTCTTGTTTGGGTATGTATGCATTTCTGATGGGTGTCATCAGCCATGGCTCCAGTGCATATCCAGCATCCCCCACTAGGTGACCATGTGGGATGTCCCCATTGGCAAATGTCTGGTACAGCTGCATCAGATGCCAGATGTTGGAATCATGGTAGTTTCCAGGGCAGCCAGCACACACATTCATTATTATGCCCTGGGCATCGCACACAACCTGGCAGTTGATGGAGGGGAAGCCCTTGCAGTTGATGTAGACCCTACCCCACTCACCTGGTGGTGCTTTAATGCATATGTGCATGCAGTCTATTGCACCACTACCTCAGGGTATTCTGCTATCTGATGGAAGAGATTCATATTGCTGGCCAACGCCTCACGGGTGATGGGGAAATATACATGCTCACCAATATGTGCTGACATGGCATCCAGGAACTGGTGGAGTACCCTGGATGCTGATGCCTGTGGGATCCCCATCATATCCCCAGTTGGACTTTGGAAGGTACCTGTAGCTAGTATTCTTAGACCTACACATACCTTGGTATACACTAGGCTGGGTTCCCCTCTGTTAGTTCTGTGTGTGAGACGTGGCTGGCACAGCTCAAAAATTTGCTGTAGGAGGTCCTTGTCCACCCTATAGTGCTCCACTGTCTCCAGCTCATGTAGCCCTTGGTAGGTTACCCTGGGTCTGTACACTCTTCTCCGTCTCCTCACTGTGGATTGCTCAGCAGCATTCACATCCTTACCACCCTCAGCCTCTTGCACATGCTTGTTTATGATAGCAAAAGCAGCCCCTAACATTTTTTTCTCTTCCTTTCGTTTTATAAAATTTCCCCATCTGTATAGACCGGTGGTTCAGAGTTTTTGGGAAAACGAGGGGGAAAGGTGTTTGCATAGTTTATAGTGGTGTGCTGGACTGGCCTGGTCTGCTGCCTGTATAATTGGCTGATTCTGATACATTTAACCTGCCAGCTAAGCTAGTTCTACTTGATTACCTTCCTACTGCTGTTTTCCCTTCCCATTGCCTCCCTGTTTAAGCCCGTCTGCGTGCTGTGCAAACAGAGTGCTCATATGTGCACAGAGCTGCTTTTTCCTGGTTTAATTCCTTTTTCTTCCTGTAGAACCTGGTGCGCGCTGCGCACACCCGCTTACACTTTGTAAAGTGTGCTAGGCAGGTTTAGACACACCCCTAGCTTAGCTGTGCTAACCTAGGAGCAATCTCAAGCCACAGGTCTCCAATCCACTTACAGTATGCCTGACACACACCCCCATGATGTCACCTATATCCTAGTCTTGCACCCAGCTATTTCTACTCTTACACTCTTGGGACCTGCCTCACACCCTGGGAAAATCTGGGATTCACTAACCTTTCCGTCATTTGCATAGGATTGCCTACTAATGCATAGTTACATGTGTTAGATTTTATGAATATAAATCTGAAATTAATTATGTTGTAAATATGCTGAAAGAAAAGGCTTGCTTAAATGCAGAAACAAAGTCTAAGTAATATGTGATCAGCAGTCATACTAAATGACCATGGCTTGGAAAAGGAATCTGCTGAATGGACATTCTTCCCTTACAGACTCAAAACAGGATGTATGCAAGAGCAAAAATACAAAATCTGCTTTTAAAGAATGGACATTTTTCCCTTACTGACTCAAAACAGGATGTATACAAGAACAAAAATGCAAAATCTGCTTTTAAAGAACAATGACATGTTTTTCTGCATGGAAAAACAGGATATGACATAAGAACAGATACAAAGATCCAAATAAAATACAGGATGTTCACACTGTCAGAAAAGCTGATCTCTGACAATGTGTTTTCTCAAAAATATGTTTTTCTTCATAAAAAACAGGATATGCTTATCAGCATTGGTACAAGAACATATGGTCATATACACAGATCCAAATAGAATACAGACAATGTGTTTCCTCAAAAATATGTTTTTCTACATGGACATCAGGACACTGTTACAGGATATTCACACTGTCAGAAAAGCTGGTCTCTTACAAGACATTGTTAAACAAGGAAGCTTAGTATTATTTCTACAGGACTAAAAAGTGTATATAAAGAGCTGTATAAATCCAGCTAGGTTAGAGAGGTGTATGGTAGGAACACATTTGGTGATCTGAGGTAAATGTTATATCTCTCACATCATCTGTACTATATGAGAAGTAAAGTTGGAACAGTACTTTTAAGCTGTAACGTTTGTCCAGTTTGGTTTATTATAAAAGTTATTGGTTACTGCTCTTAAAGTCAGATGCTGTATCAGTGTATATTCTGCAAGTTTCTGTATGCAACAGACTGTGAATGCAAATATAATCAGACTTTGAATTTTAGCAAGAATCCATCCAGGCAAGAAGCAAGAAGCAAGTAAGAGCCATATAATATGTTTTCAATGGCGAGCCAGCCAGGAGTGACTAGCTCCATATAATTTTTCAATGGCAAGCTAGTCTGCATTTGAACCTACAATCTGCATTCAAACACAGGAGGAGTGATGGTAAGCCCTGCAGAGGGTCACTTCAGTTAAATTGCAGTAACTAACATTTGTACGTATGTGTCAATTCTGAACAGAAGTATTCCAGTTTATGCAGCTTGCAGTAGTAAAGTTTTTTAGACGTCTACAATCCGGAGTGAGACTAGTTCAAGAAATTCGCAGTGCCATAAATTCTTCAAGAAAAGGGGGATATCCACTAGCCCATCAGTCCACTGCCTGTTGTGCTTTCCCAGCTTCTCAAGTGACTTTGAAAAATTTCCAGCCATCTGCAATAGCAGCCTGATCATCTGTTTTCTTGCTAACTGGTAAGACTTTTTTCTGTGTCACATATTTAGTGTGGATGATGTTAAAACAGTTTGTATATTCTTAAGAGAGTTTTTATATTCTTAAGACAGTTTGTATATTCATATATAGTTTCTGTATTCCTAGACAGGTTGTATATTAGTAGATAGTATGAATATTATTTATAATTCATACAGGAGTAAACCAAACTTTAGTAAATTGCTATGTTGGTATACACAGCACATTAGTAAATGTTAAACCTTATTAGGGCAGGTTGATAGTAAGGCATTATGCAAATGTATTACAATATTTGACTGGTATCTCAAAGAAAACCATGTGAAAAATGACAAATGTTTATTGTGTGCTTCAACAAAAACTGCATTTTGTGTATTATGTCATAAAAAATATTGCATCATATTGCGAAAGAAATAGACTGTAAAGACAGATCTGAAGAATTAACTAAGGGTAAAGTGTTTCCATTACATTCTGATGTTGAACAGTTATGTCCTGTCACCACATGTGAGTCAAATCAGTTACTGATAGAACCCCTAGTACATTTTGTTACAAAGGAATGTAGTAAACTTCTAAAAGTCAGACACAATGAGTTCAGGAAGCTTAGGCAAGTTATACACACATCTTTTCAAAAGTGCATAGGAGTTTCAAATTCAGCAGAACAGCTTACTAAAGAATGTCAGAAAGACCATACAACATTCCAGGAAATTCTTCAAAAGCAGTTGCAGGATAAAGGAAATAAATTAGCTGAACTGACAGAGACTGGAAATTTCCTGCATACACAGCTAATCTGTGCAAAAGAAATATATTTTATAATATGTTTATGTTTTGAAAATGGTTAAACATACATGGTAGGATAGTAGGATCTGATGTCTGGACAAATCATTCTTAAATGTTTTACTTTCATTCAGTTAAAGCAAGACATCTATCAGTACTACAGTAAAGTAAAGCATATGAATGCAATTCATTAGCATAGTCAAAAGGTAAACAAAACTGTTCTAGTGTATTATAATATATAAAATTAAATAAAAATAGATGAGTAAAAATTTAAAGTCACAAGACTGACATGCTTGTATAAAGATATACAGATACAAGACAGACATGCATGTGTGTTCTTTTCATCTAGAGTACATCTGTTACAATAAGGCAGACAACAGCAAATATAAATAATATAAATATAAATATGTTGGTTAAACTAATATCTATTTTGTTTTTTACAATTTGTTTATAATTATATAGTAACACCAAACAGTTAAATTTCTGAATTTTAAAAATAAATAAAATCACAGATGGTATTATTCAAACAGTTTTTGTAAAATTAATGGCGGGACAGTTAAATAGTTAAATAGATAAAAAAATAAAAAAAATACTGAAATCCATGTAAGGTAATTGTAAAATGATGTCTATTTATGTTGTATAAATGCATAGTTATGCAAATCACAATCACATTAAAGGAAAAATGCTAAAAGAATTAACTATAGTTTATAGAGTATAAAATGTGAGCTCAGACCTTCCTAGACTGAATGAATAGTTACAGGAAATGCTGGAAAGATAAGATAAACAACAAGACTGATTGCCAGATAAGTAGCTTGAGTTTTTCTAAAGCATCATTGTTATTAAAACATAATTGTTAAAATGTTTACAAGCAACACTATTTAATAATTGTCATAAAATGCCACAATTGTGCATAGATGTCACTGATAATCTGCAAGTAAATGTTAAAAGAGAAGAAAAAACCTCAGTTGTATCAAGTACAGCCAGCAAATGGGCTATAGTATATATACAGTTCAAATCAATTGTGCAGGAGAATGTAAATGCCTACTAGTGGTAGTAAACAGCAAAAGCTTTATAAAAAATTATCAAATCAGACAAAAGTTCATAATTTAATAAAATAAATGTATAACCATAGTGTTAGGCTGACATACATTCTATTTTCACAGCATAGGGCAGGTAAACAGTGCTGAAGTACTACAGGGGGAGGGGTACTTTCTCAGTTTTACACTGACTGTATAAGAGGGAGGGGCACTTTCTCAGTTTTACACTGACTGTATAAACAGACTGTGACAAGGGTCTGAAATAAAGCTACATAAAAATAAATAATAAGGGTCTAAAATAAAGCTACAGGAAAAAAAAATTGCATTCATTCTTGACAATACTCTTTTAGGTAGAGGGAAAAACAGGTATTAGTGTATTAGAAATACTGGTAAACTGGATTAAACCTGACAGGATAAGATATTTTACAAGTTGTTAATAGCTATCATAATGGTTATTATTTTAGTGTTTAGAAAAAACAAGAGATGATTTAAAATTGCTTTATTAAAGCTATACAAGAGAGAATAAAGATATGCAAAATGCATAAATGTTACTAATAGCAAGAATGGTCACTATTTTTAATAAGTTTTTGGCAAAACAATGTTGGTATAAAAAGCATGAATATTTTTAATAATTGTTGAGTATGTAGTTTAAAATAACAGGACATATGGATTTGGTATCACTTCCACTAGATATTTCTAAAGAGACAAACATTTTCCAAGATTTTGCTTAATATTAATGTTATTAAATTTGTAAGATTAGACTAAATGTACTTTATAGTCTTTGTATGTACAAATGCAGAAGAATTCAGTACAAATGAAATTAATGTCTAGTAATGAATATGTGTGAAAAAAACATATTTAAAGAAAAAAATGGGTCCAGGATACCTACTAGATTGAAATGCATGAACAGCAAACAGTCTATGTAAATACATACTGTGCAGGATACATCGTAATAAGTTCAAAAATAATTTGTCAAGTTGTAATATCATTGGTTTTACCCCAGTAAAATAACTGCTTTCAAATATTTATTATCTAAGCCCAGTTCAATACTTTATCAAGATGTTAATGGGCAGTTCAAAGACATGACCACAATGTTATGGTTAAAATGATATTGAAATTGTGTGTTTTCAGCAGTGTATAAATGCTTGCAGTAGCACATGGTTACTGTCTCTTATAGTTGGTTCAACAGTTGCAAAGAGTTAATGAAACAGTTCTAAGTCATAAATGAAATTCTATGATTGCAAAAGAATAAATTGATCAAGTTAAAATAAAATAACATTAAAGCAGACACAGCTCATAACTGATAAAAAATATTTTCACAGAATGGTCTGCAAAAGAAAAAGTTGTTAAATACATTCAGTTTTGGTAGTAATACTTAATATCATTGTATTAACTATGTAAAATTGCATTTTGATTTGTTGTATCAAACTAAAGGTTTGTTTCTTGTGTTTTCTATATAAAATGTTTTGAGTATGTTTAAAAACAGAGGGAATTGTTAGATTTTATGAATATAAATCTGAAATTAATTATGTTGTAAATATGCTGAAAGAAAAGGCTTGCTTAAATGCAGAAACAAAGTTTAAGTAATATGTGATCAGCAGTCATACTAAATGACCATGGCTTGGAAAAGGAATCTGCTGAATGGACATTCTTCCCTTACAGACTCAAAACAGGATGTATGCAAGAGCAAAAATACAAAATCTGCTTTTAAAGAATGGACATTTTTCCCTTACTGACTCAAAACAGGATGTATGCAAGAACAAAAATGCAAAATCTGCTTTTAAAGAACAATGACATGTTTTTCTGCATGGAAAAACAGGATATGATATAAGAACAGATACAAAGATCCAAATAAAATACAAGATGTTCACACTGTCAGAAAAACTGATCTCTGACAATGTGTTTTCTCAAAAATATGTTTTTCTTCATAAAAACAGGATATGCTTATCAACATTGGTACAAGAACATATGGTCATATACACAGATCCAAATAGAATACAGACAATGTGTTTCCTCAAAAATATGTTTTTCTACATGGACATCAGGACACTGTTACAGGATATTCACACTGTCAGAAAAGCTGGTCTCTTACAAGACATTGTTAAACAAGGAAGCTTAGTATTGTTTCTACAGGACTAAAAAGTGTATATAAAGAGCTGTATAAATCCAGCTAGGTTAGAGAGGTGTATGGTAGGAACACATTTGGTGTTCTGAGGTAAATGTTATATCTCTCACATCATCTGTACTATATGAGAAGTAAAGTTGGAACAGTACTTTTAAGCTGTAACGTTTGTCCAGTTTGGTTTATTATAAAAGTTATTGGTTACTGCTCTTAAAGTCAGATGCTGTATCAGTGTATATTCTGCAAGTTTCTGTATGCAACAGACTGTGAATACAAATATAATCAGACTTTGAATTTTAGCAAGAATCCATCCAGGCAAGAAGCAAGAAGCAAGTAAGAGCCATATAATATTTTTTCAACATGTCCCACACTGAGCCTCCCCCCTTAACAACACTACTCACTGTCCACATTGTCTTTTGCCTGCCATTGACTTGCATGGCAGAATACTGATTTTTGTTAGAATACTCATTTTCAGTTTATTTTATTATTTCCCCCCGATCCTGTTTGCACGCCACTGCCCTATGCTTACACAGCCGAGATTGGCGAAAAAAAAAATAAAAGTTGTTTTATTTTTTTTTTTTATAGTTTGCAATGCCAATGGCCTTTTACTTGGCCATTGGCATGCTTCCTCAATAATATGCAGCCTTTATCTGGAGCTGTCATAGCTCTGTTTTGGAATTTGCAGAAATGTACTCAGTTAGTAACCAAGTACATTTCTGCAGATTGCACTTGTCTTGCACGGACTATTGCAAGCTTCCTGGATTGCAATATCACCTCATTTGCAGGGATTTCTACAGCAAATGAGGTGATTTGCATACCAGGGCTTAGTCTGTGCAAGATTAGTGCTGGAGATCTCATGCACATCCCTACCAGCTGTTACTGGATTGCATGGCAGACATATTGCCTGCGTGAGCTACTACACTCATCCTGCACTCCGTGCAGGCTTTTGAGAATCCAGGGGACAGTCTTTCATGGAACCACTCAACATTGCAATGTATATAAATTATGACATTATGCACTTGGAAACATGTACATAAGTTGTGCAGTTGCAAAGGACTTAACATGGATTTAGTGGTGCTAGTTCTACATATTCACCAGAAATATAATTCTAGTACATTGAAAAGATGTATCAGTAGTCAGTCAGGCTTTATATGAAAGCAATGATTATGCTTTAAAGAAAACTAGTAGGAAGAGGAGTTGATTATAAGGGAATGGGAAAAAAACAGTGAAAAACTTGTTAAATGCAAGAAGTCCCAAAAGTATTTTAACTTATTAGACATAGCTATAGATAAGTATTGTATTAGACAATAGTGTTAGAATAGGTGACCTGGTAGTTGGAGCCTATGTAGAAATTAAGAAATGTGTAGCATGAAATGAATTAGTACCTGAATAAAGATAAAGATAGAGCTGATTTTAAACAGTAAAATATTACTAGTATTAGCCTGTTTCTCTGAAGCAAGAACATTTAAACAAGATTATATGGGTTCGATTCCAAAAGACTTGCTCTCAGTGTAAGTGACCACTTGTACCGAGAGCAGGTGTTTTGAAATCTGGCCACCCGTGCAAGCCTGTTTATAGATAGGCTAACACCAAAATAAGTCACTTACACTGTGAGCAAGTCTTTCAGAATCAGGGTAAACTTGCACTGACAGCAGTTCTTTTGGAATCTGGCCCATTGTGGGACTTAAGGTTACTTTTGAAAGATGATAGTTCCCAGCAGAATGTGACAATATTGACAAAAATTATTTCTGAGACTGCAAATTTAAAGGGAGGTCATGCAAGCTAACTTTGACTTGTGCTATGGAAAAGAGAAGGACTGATGTCTTCTAAAAAGGACTGATTTTCAGGGTGGACAATAGTAATCTACTCACGTCAAGTTCAGAATTAGGACCTCTGATATGGAAGTGCTGAGCTGCATCTCAGAAGCTTCACACTCAGCAGTGAATGTCTCCAGTATTTGAATTCATCACTTCTTTCTACTTATACGGTTCTTTCAACCATTTAACTGCTTCAAAAAGAAATTCTAATAATGTTTTAACATCCAGATGTTTCCTTAAATAGACATCATGTTATACAGGGGAATTAGAGTGACTTTCTCAAGGTCTGCCTCCCCAGGGTTTTCTCTCCATGTTATACAGGGGAATTAGAGTGACTTTCTCAAGGTCTGCCTCTCCAGGGTTTTCTCTCCATGTTATACAGGAGAATTAGAGTGACTTTCTCAAGGTCTGAGTTTTCTCTCCATGTTATACAGGGGAATTAGAGTGACTTTCTCAAGGTCTGCCTCTCCAGGGTTTTCTCTCCATGTTATACAGGGGAATTAGAGTGACTTTCTCAAGGTCTGCCTCTCCAGGGTTTTCTCTCCATGTAATACAGGGGAATTAGAGTGACTTTCTCAAGGTCTGTCTCTCCAGGGTTTTCTCTCCATGTTATACAGGGGAATTAGAGTGACTTTCTCAAGGTCTGCCTCTCCGGGGTTTTCTCTCCATGTTATACAGGGGAATTAGAGTGACTTTCTCAAGGTCTACCACTCCAGGGTTTTCTCTCCATGTTATACAGGGGAATTAGAGTGACTTTCTCAAGGTCTGCCTCTCCAGGGTTTTCTCTCCATGTTATACAGGGGAATTAGAGTGACTTTCTCAAGGTCTACCACTCCAGGGTTTTCTCTCCATGTTATACAGGGGAATCAGAGTGACTTTCTCAAGGTCTGCCTCTCCAGGGTTTTCTCTCCATGTTATACAGGGGAATTAGTGTGACTTTCTCAAGGTCTGCCTCTCCAGGGTTTTCTCTCCATGTTATACAGGGGAATTAGAGTGACTTTCTCAAGGTCTACCACTCCAGGGTTTTCTCTCCATGTTATACAGGGGAATCAGAGTGACTTTCTCAAGGTCTGCCTCTCCAGGGTTTTCTCTCCATGTTATACAGGGGAATTAGAGTGACTTTCTCAAGGTCTGCCTCTCCAGGGTTTTCTCTCCATGTTATACAGGGGAATCAGAGTGACTTTCTCAAGGTCTGCCTCTCCAGGGTTTTCTCTCCATGTTATACAGGGGAATTAGAGTGACTTTCTCAAGGTCTGTCTCTCCAGGGTTTTTTCTCCATGTTATACAGGGGAATTAGAGTGACTTTCTCAAGGTCTGTCTCTCCAGGGTTTTCTCTCCAAGTATCTAGTCTAAAACTATCATTCGTTTCTTCTTGCACACCCATATTTTCAATTAACATTTTTTTTCTTTTTGAAACCAAATCTCAGTGCTTAGTTTGTCATATACTTGCATCTGGAGTCATAAACTTTTCCCTAAATGAACATGAATATACACCTACACAGTCATCTATATTTTCACCCCTGTGGTCTACTTCCACTTTGCAGTACTGTGACCACAACAACTAATTGTTGGTAATTCTCCTACCCACCCCCTGTAACCTCATTCCTGGACAAGGACCACAAGCCTTAAACTCCCTTCACAAGGGGAGCTGTACTCTTTCCTGCTGCAGACATTAATCTACTCAAGTCCAACAGAGAAATATGATTTCTGATTTGTAAGTGTGAATCTCATCTCAGAGGCTTCACACTCAGCAGTGATGTACTGCAGTGCATATAGAGATTATAGCAACTTGAGTTCAGGAGGATCTTAGAGTACAACCTCTACTAGGGTATTGGGAATCTGGGAAGATTTTAGAGTACAGATACTGATCCCTTGGTTGACAGGAGTCAGCTGAGTGGTTAGGGCATTTACCAAGAATGAACAGTTTGTGCCTCACACAGGAGGTGTATCAGATGCTGTTCATCATGAGAAGGCTTAGGGATTAACCTAGGACATACTGGAGAGAATATATTATTTCACTTGCCTAGGAACACAAGAAGATACAATGAGATGAGATGAGATGAGGACTGTTGCTGGGGAAAACAAAGTGTTCCTGTTCTGTTATTACATACATACATACATACAAATATTTCAAGCACAGGCATTAATGGCCTTCTAGCCTGCCAAAATAGAAACACAGTTGTTCCCATAAGTGTTCAGAGTGTTCTTAATAATATTTAAACTAGTACTTGCTTTAATGTAATTTTGTAGTCTGTTCTATGCATCAGCTGAGCTATTAATGAACCAATTAATACACTTTTCATTCCTATAGAATCTTCTGCATAGGTTGTCTGATGATTCTCTACTAATTTTTGTTAACCCCAAACATTCCCAGAGGTAGTTGTCTCTAAATGCTTTATATACCTGAATAAGGACTCCTCTAAAATATCTATATTTGTCACTGTACAAGTTCAGATATTTTAGTCTTTCAAAATAACTTAAAATTTCACATCTATGGATGCCCTTCATATATTTCTGATGTACTCTTTCCAGTTTATCCATGCTTGCTTTTTATAAGGTTTCCATTTTGTTATTCCATACTCAAGTATGGCTCTAATGTAACTAACAAAAAATGACTTCATCATTTATGATTTACTAGATTTTATAAATCAATTTTTTGACAAAATCGTATTGACAAAAAGGCAGGGGTCAGAGCTGGAAGTGGCAGAGTTAAAGATGTTAAGATTTGCACTGGGTTTGACAAGGATGGACAGGATTAGGAATCAGTATATTAGATGGTCAGCTCAAGTTAGACAGTTTGGAGACAAAGTCAGAGAGGTGAGATTGCGTTGGTTTGGACATGTACTGAGGAGGGATGTTGGGTATATTGGGAAAAGGGTGCTAAGGATGGAGCTGCCAGGTAAGAGGAAAAGAGGAAGGCCTAAGATAATGTTTATGGATGAGGTAAGAGAGGACAGCAGGTGGTTGGCGTGACACAGCAAGATGCAGAGGACAGGAAGAAATGGAAACAGATGATCCTCTGTGGCGACCCCTAATGGGAACAGCCAAAGGAGAAGAAGATAAATCATTTTATACAACCTTTAGTTCTATAACTATCATTAACACGTTAGTTGATATGATTAGAAAAACCTCAAAGCTGGATCTACCCATGCACCCCGGTCCTTAAATGAATCTACATTTTCAATCACTGTACGCTGCATTAAATATTCACCTTTCAGTTTATGTCTCCAAATCTCATATGCTTATGCTTAGTTTCTGAAGTATTTATCAGAATATTATTCTCATGTGCCATGAATGGTCAATTTAGTCAAGTGCTTTTACAGACATGCCCTATCTGTAGCACATGTAATAATTTTGCAGAATTTCAAGTCATCTACATCCTAATTCTGTGAAGTCCTAATATATAAAGACAAAAGCACTCAACTTATTTTTTGTTTTTAATAAACAATTTAAATATTAACTCTTCGGGCATTTGTTCTTCAATATGGGCTGTTTTGGTTATTTGTTTTAACTGCTGGGCTGGCCCTTGTGTTTTTATGGGGATAAATATATTTAATTTCCAGTCTGACATGGACCTCTAGTTTAAAAAGTTGTAAGACCAGTGGGAAGAACAATGAGTTTAATAGAAGTGAAGAGGATGGAAAATAAAGCAAATTATTTATTACGTGCTGTAGCTTCTTAAGTTGGAATTAACACCTAGTTTTTAATGTATTAACCAGAGTAGAACATGTGTCTCCATGGACCTTTTTCAGACTCAGCCAAGGAACACTTTGATTAAAAGTGATTTCCTCAAGAGTCACACAGTAGGGAAAGGGAAGGGAGGAAATCAAACTCTGGACTACCAGAAGCAGCTCATTGCCTTAAACTTTTCATTAACTGGCAGTGAACTGTGATTAAGGGTTGTTTGGGGTTAAGGTCCCCAATTAAAGAAGGTAGGTATGAGTATGCACCTCTGTATAGCTGCCATAGCTCTCAACCTCTTAGCACAAAAATCTGGACAAAACCAAAAATAATGGGGGGACAAAGCCCGTAAATAGGGTCCATACCTCTCAACCACTTAAAGAAAAAATCTGGACAAAGCCTAAAATGATGGGCCACAAATAGGGACAGATTTTAAATATTGCTCTTACAAACTTAGAAAGAATTTTCTGAAGGATTTAGAGTCTTAAACTCAAATGTTTGTCATTATTTAATGACTTCAATCCTCAGCTGTTTCCCAGAAAAGTACAGTTGAGAGGTATGGGTCATATTTTAAATATCTCTCTGATAAACTTAGAAAGTTGCTAGAAAAAAAGGTCTTGTATTATTTTTTCTGAAAGATATGGCATCTGAAACTCAAATGCCTGTCATTATTTAGTGAATTTAATCCTCACTGATTAGCAGCAAATAATCCAGAAAAATCACACATGCTATGAGGAAAAGACCAAAAATATGAGACAACAATCTGGACATTCTGCAAAATCTGAACAACTGAGAGGTATGTCTGCCTCAGCCTGTTAAGTATTCTACCCATGTAGAAGAACATTAGAATGGACATATTTGAGTCTCGTGGTATATGACAACCATGGAAAATTAACATAATTAACATATCTGGATAATATGCATTTAAAAAAGCCTAAACAAAGTTGCCATGACTGTGAGTGGGGAATAGTCGGACGGATGCAGGAAACTAGAATAGTAATCTTAAAAAATAAAAATGTATAAAATCACAACTGCTCGGAATTAGCACACGCGTCCGTCATATTTCAGTGAAGTGACGAAGAATATTGTACGTATTTTGGAAAAGGAACAACTAACTTTTCAAATATTTTTGTTAATCCCTTCAAAGATTGCCCCTTTCACTATGACCTTCCGTTTTCTACACTCCATTAAGGTTTATGAATAATTTGTCCTGCTATTATACAATTGTAAAGTCCTAATAATTCTCCAGACGCATATTATTATTATTATTTGGGCAATTAACAGAACATAAATTGTACGTCCCATAAGCAGACGAGGATAAACAAACGCTTATGATTTTTTTCATTAACCTTTAACGTTTCAAGCAAGGCATAGCTCCTCGTGCGCGTTGGGGTGCGCGCAAAGGCTTTCTGGCGGTGTAGTGTTCTACTAGCCTCCGAATTTGGGGTCACTTGGGCTTTATATTTCTGTCTGCTACCAGTAAGAAAACTCGGTTTCCCAGCGTGCGTGGTTGTGCGGCCAAGCAGGCTGTCAAGACGGATATTTATCACCTGGTGGCTGCTTAGAGATGGTACTGCTGCTGAGAGAGCCTGGTTGACTGACTCATGCGGACATAGACTGCAGTACATGAGAAAATGAAGAATAGCAAGTGTAAGCAGTCTGGCTCTGACACAACACTTTTTCTTGCTTAGAAGCGTTTAATATTTTTAAAATCATTACACATATGACCTGATGCGGATAACTGGGCATACGGTGAAAAAAGGCGTCGTTTGGTGTTTTAAGTATTAATCATCGTATGAAGGCTTCTTTGGGTAACAGGTTGAAAACCACCCTGCTCACCTTGATACAGACAAGGCACAGTAAAGGCTGTTCTCCAAACTCAGCCTGTCCAGTTTTTACCCAGATATAGGGGGAAGCAAAATGACTACTGGTGAGTAAAAATGACTGCAAATAATCACGTTTAGTTTGATAAGTTAAGAAGGAAAAAATCCTTATTTTGCTGTATTACACTTAATCGGTTTTTATTGTATTAATTTATTCCGGGAAATTAAGTTTTTAAGTTAATAGGAAATCGATTTACTGGTTTAGTAGTAGTGGTGGACCACGTAATGTCTGCTTCTGGTTTATGAGAGGTGTTGTAGATTTTGCAGTAATTGGTGCTTTACAGTTAAAATATTATTACAGATAATGTTGTTTGGCGCTGTTCCCTGGTAAATATCATTTGGTTGTGCAGTATTTAGAGGCAGAGGTGGTAAACGGAAATGTACTACTGGTGTTAGAACGGTGATGCATTGTACCTACCAGATGTGGTAGAACTGTGATGCGTTGTACCAGATGTGCGCTTAACCGTATTGACTTGTTTTAATTTTAATCGTCTTTAATATGGGGCGGGGCTGGGTTAAATGGTTGTGTGGAAGAAAACTGAAGTTCATACATTTTAAGAAAAATAAGTAACTTAAAAGCTGAAGGGCAGCATTTTCTTTTGAGTAATGCATTACTTTTCCGTTTTATATTCAATACAGTCTTGGTTTGCATAATGCTTAAATTGCCTTTTCTGTGTAATGTTCATGCGTTGTACGTTTTGTTACTTTTAAGTCTTTAATGAAAAATGGACATTCTGCAACAGCAAGGACCAGTAACCAGGGTGAATGTTCAAAAATGAGCTCAGCCCTCACAATGCTACTGGGAGCGGGGTGATAAAAATCTCTAAAATTTTTGTAGTAGAATTGTCCATTATAGTTGCCTCAACATCTTCCTTTAATACTTTCCCCCCAAAACTTATTAGTTTGCCAAAGACTTTGCCAGTTTTACTTTCTTATATATTCTCCTGTTGCTTGGAATTTCAAATTTGAGGTACTTACAAATAATAACTTACCAGCTTTTTTCCTAAAAAGAATTGTGTAAGCAGTCCTCAAAATAGATACATTCTGCATTGGTAGTGTATAGTGTGAGCATTAAGTTTTCCCTAGTCTTTCTCAAATTCATACATAAATGTTTCAGCCATTACCAAACGCTCTTCAATTTCTTTAATTTTAATTTTATGCTTGGAGTCTCGGATTTAACATGGCAGACTAATTTAATAGCTTCATAGGTAGTTATTAGTCATGCAGATGCAATCCAGTAGACCATTAAAGGGTCTAGCCCAAATTCCCAATTTTTCCAAGTTACCGTCTGTTTAACTGACTTGTTCAAGGCCACACAATAAGCAAATGAAGGTGGAAAGATTGAAATCCTGTACTTGTGGAACACGAAGTGTCTCATTTGCAACTCAGGGCTTTAGTTTTCTGAGCCAACTGTCAGAAAGTCAGCTTTGCTGGGACTTGGAACTCACCACCTTTTTTTTGCCGTTTTGTCTAATGCAATATACATTGTGCCACAGAACTGCTGCCATGATTTCTGTATGAGAATTGTTGAATGATAAACAGGCTTTCTATATAAGCAGAATCGAAGACAGAACATAAATTGTGCATTGTTATGTATTTTTAGCATATGCTTGTGTTAACGTTAAGACAGAAAATCAGTAGCACTTAGAAAATGCATTTATTAACCTAGAGTTCCATAGTGAAGAGAAGATTATTTCTCTCAAAAAAGACACTGCCAGCATCTAGTCATTTTGGTTTCTCTGTCTGTCTCTCTCTCATATTTTTTTATCATTTGCTGTGCACTAATGCAGTAGATAAGTTACTTATGTAAGGAGAATATTTTATTACTTGTAGTAAATAGTGTGCCATATTAGATGCTTTATAAATTTTAGTTCCTAATGTGTTTTTTAGTTATTATTTGAAGTGATTTCATTGAAATTAAACTAAAATATGAAATACCATGGCAAAATTAAAATTAATATATAAAAGCATGTTTTGCAGTGTACTTACAAGAAAAGCACTAGAATAAGAATGTAAATGTATAAATAACAGATGTGGTTAAGCCTCCCTCAGGAGGAATATGTGATAATTTTTAAGCAAATAAGCAACAAGAAACTTGGGTGAGCAGTTTGTCTCTTGAAAGGGTGTAATGTTAGGTTGCCTCATCCAAGTCTGAAACAATATTTAAAGTAAACAGATTTTGTTTTCCTGTGTGAATATATAGCAGTCTCTATCTTCATATGAAGGTTAACATCTTTTTACTAAATGGAAGCTGGCACTGTTTTTGAAACTTTTGCCATACATGTGAGGTGCATACTTGTAACTCCAATTAAAATGGTCATAAAGTAATAACCTTTAACATATCCAGAGTCTTCATTGTGATATGAAATTTCTTGCATTTGAAAGGAATTTAAGAGTCCATGCTTGCAGTGGAAATGTTTTCAAACCTTATCATTACTTAAATAAAGTAATGTTATAATACATTTGAGGGACACAGAGTTGCATGTTTTGTGATTCATTATAAACTTATCTAAGATTGTATTGTGTGCTCATTATTGCTTACATTTTTTTTTCAGACTGAATTCTTTATTAACAACTGTAAGTTATATTATTTTTGTGTGCATCTGCTTCAGATAGCATGCTGGCAGGCACTACAAGTTCCAAGACCAAGAACTATTAGGTCAAGAACATCTAATTCAAAATAATTTAATTATTTATTAGAAAAAATGAATATTCAATTAAGTGACATCAATGTAATACTCAGAATATTTTAAGATAGCATAAGCTCAGCCTATTACAGTTGACATAAAAAGGATATGTTCTTTTAAACTAACAGTTCTGAAATTATGCTTCCCTATTTACTAATCGGAAAATAGAAATGGTTGTTGGTTATTGGACAAATAAAATGTAATCTGCCTTTTTATAATGTCAGTGTTTGTTTCTTCTTATTATTTCCATAACATGCTGTTATTCACTTCTGTAACCATTGTATGACTTTTTTTTCTTTAAATATTTCTAAGCAAAAACTGAAAGGAATCTGGTTGCCAGCACAGGTTTTGCTTGCAGAATATTATATTTTAGTGCTATCTGGAGAAATGTAACGTTGGTAAAATAGCCTCAACTATTGCAGGTGCTACAGTGTTGGGAGGAAGTTACACAAAGATTTGTGTTAGTGATGGCTAGCAATAAAGCAGGCATGGGTTTGAACATCATTTGTAGCATTGCTGTGTATTAGAACATGTCTTCATATTATTAGGAAAGACACCTGTTCGTCACTGATGTTGAAGTATTTATGTATGTCTTCACTCCCCACCCCCAAGCAAATATAGTTAATTATTTTGACAGGTGTACTTAGATATAAGGAACACTTGGAAAGAACATTGTTGCAGAATTTAAATAAATTCAGAATCTCAGAAAATTAGACCTCAAGGCTGTATTGATTTGCTCATTTGTATTTTATAATATTACAGAAGCAGCTGATTAACTTTGCTGCTCTTTGTCATGCCTTCTGTAGTAAGTAGAAAGGAGTGCAACAGTAGGTGCAAATTGTTATACTACATGTCAGGGATATGTATCCTTTTTTTTCCTGCATCAAAGTTTAAAAAGTACTGTCAACATCAAAGTATCTGTTAACATGCGTGCAATCATGCCTGCTACGCTGCTTTTTGAGTTTTTTTTGTGTGTACAGTGTTAACGATACAAACATAACAGGTACATACAAATGTGCGTGCTTGTAGTGGATATAGGAGTGACTTGATTATAATGAAAATGGCATTCAGAATGTGTTGCTGCCTAATGTAATTTATGTTCACACAACTGAAGGACATGAGTTGTTTCTGAAAGGGTAACACATTAAAGCAGAAAAAGCTGGGCTGATCCTTAATGTAATATTTTTTTTATTGCAATGCAACATACGATGCCACATAGATATAACATTACATCACATTTTCACAGTAGTTTGAGTTCCACATTATATTGACAAATTAATCTGAAATCCTTTAACAACATGTGATGCCACGTAGGTATGACATTACATCACATCTTCACAGTAGTTAAATATCCACATTATATTGACGCAGTGAATCTGGAATCCTTTAAATAACCAGTCAGGTTAGAAAACAAAGTATTGTTGCTATTATGCACTGTATACATGAGCACACAAATAAGTTCAAGGTTGCTGAGTCAAGTGCTTTCAGCACCTAAAAGTATATTATATTCTCATATCCTTTTTTTTTTTTTTGCTTTTTTTCCTGGTCGACTGTCAGGGCCCACCACAACGGTCCTCTCCTCTGTAACCACCTTCCTCCCCATAGGGTTAACTCTGATCTGTACTTGGTGCTGATGAGGAGACAGAGGTACCTGATGCAGTGTTGTTCTGTTGTTCTGCTGTTCAGAGTATTTTTGCATGTACCCTAATTTTCCCCCCTCACATACATTTATATACCATTGGATGCATATGCAGTGGGATGCAGTGGTGTTTCTTCCAACTTACCCAATGATTTAGCCAATGCTTCTGCATCTCTTGGATAGTGCCCCCCTGCCTTCCATGTCACCAGCCTCTGCTGGCAGTCTGTGAGGTGTGTCTGAGTGCGGACATCCCCTAGGATGTATATGCCTATACTCCCATGCTAGTGCCTTATGTGCCCAAACCAGTAACAAAGCGTAGGTCTCCTGGGCTGTAGTCAGTGGTTTATCTTTCACATTGATTAGCATATTATACTCAATGACTCGTATTTACAAAGACAATAAATTTAAAACAGAAAAAAAAAACATTGAGCTACCTTATCTCATATCTCCTATTTCTAAAACCAACAAGTTTCAAAAGAGAGATACAGTAATTCAAAAACTGTAGGCATACTAAATAAACTTACAATGTGGCTATGGTTCACTTCTTAGTATTTTTTGAGTATGGTTATCAAGAATCTGCAATTTGGACTGCTGTTATAAAGAATTCTTATTTCTGCAGTTTTATTCCTCCCATGGCAGAACATTTTTATGTTCTTATTTATATGAAGTGGGTAGTAAGCAGAAATACTCATGGCAAAAAGTTTAACATAGAAAATAATTCACTGTGGCCTCCAAGAAGAAGAAGAAAGTGAAAAAAATACAGAATGAGATAGATTATGGACGAAATTTGGAACATGCAGAAAAGTAGAAAGAAGGAAACTGTATGGTTTGATTAGTTTTCAGTGCTTTATTGATTTTGTAGTAAATTAACTTATTGGGTAACCATACTTTTCTAGAAGTGATAGGCTGAACATTGCAAAACGTCAAGCTGATTTAATTATTGATCTGGCCCGGTAAGGAGAAGTATTGAATACAAAATGAAATAATCACAGAGCATATCACAGAAGAGTACAATGACTTAGAATATTAAACAAATTAAAATCAAAGTTGTGTACTTAGGAGTAATAGCTCACAAAATTTTGCAAAACATGCATTACTTTCCACCAGTAATAACAAAAATAAATTCAGCTCCAGTCTAATTTCAAGTTAACAATTGAATTTTATGCTCTAAGTATGCAGTAACTAATTACTTATTAGACACTACTTAGGATGGAGTTGTTCTAGAAAGCATATATAAAATCCTGAAATTTATTTCTTGGGAAGGGCAATAATGCAGTAGAAATAAAAACAGTAGATGCTTATTGCCATGTGGCAACAGGGAAACCAAGTTTGATCAAACAACAACTCTGCAACAGCATAAATAAAATAAAGACAAGAAAAGATATCCTGAATCTGTTGCAGAGGTGCAATACATATTTCTTAATTAGGCATGTAATCTGGAAAAAGCTCTACTAAAAGTGTACTAGTATTTCAATTATATATCATGAGTAAAACATCAGTATGCTGCTCACAAAGCATAGTAATCAGTCAGTTGGAAATAAGTTATTATAGTTACAGACTTCTACAAATCGTATGGCAGTATTTTTCTTATGTAATAGCAGTGTTCCAGTTACTGTTATAACAAAAACATCTAAAGCTTTAAAAAAAAAACATTTTTATATCAAGTTTGACACACTGAATGATATGTCAGGAACTGTGTAGTTTTCTGTGTAAAATTCTTCCTAAAGTACAGTTGTGAAGTTTTTCTTACCTTAACTGTACATGTTCGAATGATCACTGCTGCAGTAGCCTTCGCTATATGTGATGTAACAGCCAGCCTGTTTCCAAAACTTCAGGGCACTTTCCACACTTCCAAACTGGCAAGTCAGCTCTGGATAAGCTGACTAAAAGATAAGTTTGGGGGCTAAGCACTTCAGAGATTTCCTGCCAGCAGAGAGAGGGAGGCTGAGCTCTGAAAAAACAGTGCTAGGAGTAATAAAAAATGAAATATCCCTACTCTGGCATAAAAAAAACACCACAAAAAACAAGGGAGGGTGGAGGGAGGGAGTGGCTACTGTTATGGTAAGTTCAGCTTATACAAGTATACTACATTCTTCATATTGATCATTGCTGCAGGATCCTTAACTATATGGGTAAATTACTAAAGCTAATTATATTTGGGATGAGGAAGGAGAAGGGTCCAGGATTCCCTGGAGAATGGTTCTAGGAAAACATGATCTAGACATAGAGAAGGAATCAAGCTTATAATGCTTTGTAAAAGTATCCAAAGTGAAACAAAACAACAATAACTCTTAGAATAGCAAACGTAGATCCCCTGGACTCGAGCCGTGAATCAGAAGCAAACTCGCCTGTTGCTTTTTGTCACACAACTTTATTCGATAACTGCCAGCACCATAAAGTACATCTTTGTAAAAGTATGTACAGAGGACTAAGCAGCAGCTTCTCCAATACTTCTAGATTCCAACCTTTTCCAAAAAGCCACAGGTGAAGCCAAGGCCATGGTAGAATGGGCCTTGACCCTGCCTAGAATAGATGTGTCATGATGGCTATAACAAAAGGGTAATAGCTTAGACAACCATTTGGAAATGGTCTGTTTTGGCACAGTTGTCCTTTCTTCTTACCTTCACAAGAAATGAACAACTGATTTAAAGATCTGAAAGACTGAGTTCTGTCAAGATAGTACCTGCATTGTTTGTGGACATCCAAGGTATGGAGTATGCTTTCTTATTTCTTTGTCTGTCCCACAGTGTGCATGCTAAAACCCATCTCAGGCACTTCATCTTAATCACCTCTAGCTTCCTCAACTGCTTTTCCTTACTCCCTGTCGTACCACTGTTTTGTACAGCTTAGTTTTCAGTTCTTTGGCATTCTTTTTTCTTACACTACCCCTAACACTCCCTGCTCAGGTTGTCTACCGCACAGTTTTGCTCTGATGGAATGTAGGATGCCTGTAGAGTGAGATTGTGCTGTGAAGTTATATCCCAAGCAAACATGGCTAGTCTGCAAAAAGGTTATAATTTGGTTACTCCTTTTTACTGATGTACCACGTGACAGTGGTATTGTCTATCACCACTTGAAGAGGTCCCAAGGACCAAAGATCGTTTAAAGATTTGAGTGCTTTGATCAGGTTAAGCATCTCCTTGATATTTATGTGCTTGCATTTGTTCTCGGTGTCCCACACCACATGTACTTTAATCCTTCTGAAACTCCTCCCCGGCAAAGACTGAAGCATCTGTGGTGACTGACTGCTTTGGAGCAGGGATGGAGAAGTGGAGATCTGGATTTAAGGATATCTGTTGTCACCATCAAAACATATCTTACGACAAACCCAGGTACTGGGATCAGAAAAGGTAAAGGATGTTGAAGGTGGGACCAAAGAGATTTCTGATGCTACTGTAGTTTTCTGATACGAGTCTTGCCAGGGGTATCATGAGAATTATAGACGCCATAAGACACAAAATTATGAGGTATTCCCTTGCAGTGACTGAAGTCTAGATAAGCTCTAATATGGGTTTGGGAATAGTGTATAAACATTTAAAAGACTGAGGAACTGTATGCATCTGTATCTACTCCTCCTCAAATTTCTTTGGATAGGACTGGGACTGGCTCAGGGTTTGATTCAGACTATTGATCCTTCTTCTAGAGTAGTTTCTATTAAAAGAAAGGAGGATGTCTCTACCCAGAAGAAACTCAAGATTCTGATCCTGAACAGTAAGATGCAAAGACTGATTCAGTTTTTTTTCCACATTTCTAATTCAGACTCAGAGGACAACTCACTTTCTGATTCTCCCTGTGGTTGTTTCTCTTTTCCTGAGACTGTTGCTAGAATGTTCCAGTGTTTTCAGTGGGAGAACACTTGTGGTTTCTCAGTCCCTCAAAAATAGTATAAGTTGTTATAGAAGGATTTTCCAGAACCTATACCCATTCCTTCTGTCCTGTCTGCTTTAGAGGATGTGTGTCTTACTAGCTACAATTTTCTTGATAGTCAACCAAGTGTCCCTAAAAAGGCAGATAGACTATATAAAATTCCTCAGTCTTTTAAATGTTTATACACTATTCCCAAACGTGACCCAGCAGCTATAGCCTTAGTTGACTCCTCTGCTGCTAAGCACTTAGTTAATTTCAATCCTACTCTTTCTAATAACGATGGGTAAATGTATTGATAGGTATTGGAAAAAAGTATATACTTCTGCAACTTTGAATTTCAGAATTTTAAATTATCATACTCTGAAATATTGTGAAGAAAAATCTGCTTTAAATAACTTAGTTTGTTCTATTGAACAGGTCAATACTCATTGTTTGCAGTGCGTATATGACTCTGTTGATATGTCTCCTGTGCTTTGGCCACTGGTACATCTTTAAGGTGGTTTGCTTGGCTGTTTTCACAAAACCTTCCAGGTGATATTACAAATGAGATTTTAAATTCTTTGTTGAATAGAGATTTAGTATTTGGCCCCTCTACTGCAGAAGTAATCAAAAAGTGTGATGAAAGGGGAAAACTGATCCAGGGAATCTCTAATTTCTTTTTCAACCATCCTTTTTCAAGTTGTTCAAGGGATTTTCTTTCTTCTCATCCAGTTTTGGCAAAAACCAGAATAAATGGTCTCAACAAAAGTCAGGTAAACAGACGTTTAAGAAGAAGTTGCAAGGAGTTTCTAAACAGAAGTTTCAAACCTCCCAAAACCAAGGACACTCCAACATGTTTGGATGACTATTCAAGAGACCTTGTAACACACTCCAACCCTGACCCTCTTTCTCTTCCAGAAAGTCTGAATCTTCATTTCTCTCTTTGGCAATGGATTGTTTCAGAAAATTGGGTTCTGAAAATCATTCATCAGGGTTACAGATAGCAGTGGGAGGAAATTCTTCCTTTCCATGGGTCACTGATCATCCTGCAGATCAGACTTGTTTTGTCCCCACCTGTTCTTCATTTCATGTTGTCCCAAGGAGTGATAGCACTAGTTCCTCCTTCCCAGGTGGGGAAGAAGTTTTATTCAAGGATATTCCTAGTCCCAAAGAAAAAAAACACTTCAAGACCAGTTCTGGTCTTTCTTTCCTAAACTCGTTTGTGATAGTGCCCAAATTCAAAATGATGTAATTTCAGAACCTGTTGTGCCCCTTCTTTCTCTTTCATATTTCCTGGTAACATTAGACTTAAAAGATGCTTATCACATTCCTACTCATCCAGACTTCAGATGTTTCTAAATGTGATTCAGACACACAAATCCTTATCAGTACCCTGCCTTACACTTTGTGAGCACTCTTGGTCAGTGGGTAATCCGGGTCTATATTACGAAATCGAAAACCCGTTTCATCGAACACCACAACACCGACACACATAGTCCAAACCATAAATACATGGAACCCCCTAAACCACGAAATTTCAAATCTCGAATCATCATAGTCGGCCAACAACACGCGTGCTACATACTGCATACCCAAACATAATAAATAAAACACATACATACACTAACCAAATCCTACTTCTAACCCTACTCTAAACCTTACATACATTACTATCTATGCATGTACCTTAACCCGCACTCTAACCCTAAGGTCTGTAACTATCGCACACTTACCCTACAGACATATACCCAAACAAAACAAATAATCCACACACATACACTTAACAAAACCCTACTTCTAACCATACACTAAACCTTACATATGTTACCCATCTATGCACTTACCTTAACCTGCACCCTAACCCTGAGATCCGTAACTATCGCACACTTACCTTACGAAGCTATACCACAGACGGGCCAACCATGACACTTTGACATTTCGTGTTTCGCGGTTTTGAACATTTGCAATTACCATAGTTTGCGCTATACGTGTCGCTCAATTCCAATTCGCTGAAACAGGTTTTCAATCTCGTAATATAGACCCAGTAATCCATAGTATCTAGTTCTAGTTGTAGCTCATTGCAGGATACACGGTATCCACATTTTTCCCTAGTTAGGTGACTTGCTTATCTTTGTAGAGTTTTCTTCAAAATGTCATGAGTCTCTCTCTTGGGTGAGAGATCTCTTGCATAAGCTGGGATTCCAAGAAACATTCAAAAGTCTTTTTCACTCCATCACACAGGATTGTTAGACAGCTCATTTCAAAGAGTTTTTCTTTCACAGGAAAAAGTAGATCTTATTTGGATCTATTTCTAAGAGTTTCCACTCAGACTTCAGTCACTGCTAGGGAATACCTCAGGACTTTGTGTTTCATGGCATCTATGATTCTCATGATACCCTTGACAAGACTCCCCATGAGAAAGATACAGTGGTATCTGAAATGTCTTTGGTCTCAGCATCAACACCCTTTATCTTTTCAGATTTCAGTACTGGTATTTGTCAGAAGATAAATCACTTGCTGGAGACAACAGATGTCCATAAATCAAGTTCTCCCCTTCTCCTTCCCTGATCCAAAGCAGTCACCAGAGATGCTTCAGACTTTGCTTGGAGAGCAGTTTCAGGAGAAGTAAAAGTGCATGTGGTGTGGGAAACCAAGGACAGATGCAAGCACATGAATATCAAGGAGATACTTACCCTGATCAAGACACTCAATTCCCTGAATGATCTTTGGTCCCTGGGACCTCTTCAAGTGGTTACAGACAATAGCACAGTGATGTGGTACTTTAACAAGCAAGGGGGAACTAGGTCATAATGCCTTTGCAGACTAGCCGTGTTATCTTGAGATATAGCTTCACAGCACAATCTCACTCTACAGGAGTCCTTCACTCCATCAGAGTAAAATTGTGTGACAGACAAAATGAGCAGGACCAGGGCAGACCCTCACAATGGAAACTAGATCCATTGATCTTCCAAGATTTGACCCATCTGTGGGAAGTTCCTCAAGCAGACTTCTTTGCCTCCTCTCTGAACAATTAACTGGCAAAATTCTGTTCCAGGACCCCATGCAAGATGGCCTGGAAGAAAGAGGCCTTTTGTTTTCTTTGGGCAGGAATGTTCCTATATGTCTTTTGACCCTTTCTACTAGTATTCAGGGTACTTCTGAAGCTTCAGAAGGTTCATAGGTTCATAGGTTGGTACTAGATTCTTGGCCCTAGGGCCTATATAAGCCTAGCCATAACAATTCCCTGACTATTTCTTCCCACAGTATTTACTTCCCTGGACCTCTGTCTAGCAGGGTGACTGAAGTGATACCCTGGGTGAATTTTCTATCTCCAATCCAATCATCAAGGTTCCTTTTCAAGAGGGCCAAAGAGGCGCTCTGTTTGACATGTATGGGCAGTCTGTTCCAGAGTCTGGGGAGTCTTTGGGTCAGGAGTCTATCCCTCCAGCATGTTTTGTTCTTTGTGATAAGGTTTAGATCCCTGGAGCATGTGTCTGTGAGGGATTGGGATTTCTTTAAGTGTAGCATGTCCAACAGCTCTGGGTTTGACATGGCCTTGTATGTTAAGCAGAGATCGCCTCTGAGTAGATGATATGCGACAGAGTATATGTGGAGTTTTTTTAGATGGTCAGCATAGGGCATCTGCTTTAGGCCTGTGATTCTTTTAATGAGGTATTTCTGCTGTCTTTCCAGTTGTTGCAGATGTCTTGAGAGGTACATACCAAACGGGGAATTGTGTTCTATAACAGGTCTAATGAGGGATGAGTACAGTGGGACAATGACCTCCTTTTTTCTGGATGAAAAGCCCTTAGTGATGAGGTGTGCCACATAGAAGGATTTCCTGACTCTTGTGGCGATGTGGTTAACAAAGGTGAGACCACTGTCCACCTGTGTCCCTAAGTCTCTTATCACACTTTTGGTGTTTAGTGTACTGCCACCTATGTGGCAATTCACAGGTACATGTTTTTTTCCCAAAGGGGATAACTATACATGGCTCTGGTACCAAGCATCTGTTTCTGTAAGGCACTTTTGTAGAATATCCACATCATTTGGGGATTCAATAATGGCACCCAGTTTGCAGTCATCTGCGAACTTTGTTAGCCAGAGTCCCTTAGTGTTGGCCTGTACTTCAGAGAAGTAGATGCCAAACAAGAGCGGTCCCAGGACTGAACTCTGATGTACTCCAATTGTCACTTGTCACTTGTCTGGAGCTGGATTTGGAGTTGGCTACTTTTACAGTGTGGGTTCTGTCAGTAAGCCAGCTGGCAACCCGAGTTACATAGGGATTAATGCCCAGCTTAGTAAATTTATCTATGACTCCAGAGTGGGAGATGGTGTCGAAGGCCTTGGCGAGGTCCAGATAGACTGTGTGAACCACCTTACCCTTGTCCATGGCGTCGGAGACTGATTCGAAGAAGTCAATCAGGTTCAGGAGACAAGATCGGCCCTTCATGTACCCAAACTGAGTGGGGTCCAGTGTTTGAAGGTTGCCAATGTCTTTGTTTATAAGTTCCATGCTAATACATTCCATGGCCTTGCAGATCATAGGTTCATAGGTTCATACTAGGCTATCTGCCCTAGGGAATTTATAAGCCTAGCCAGAATGTGTTTGGCTTTCACCACCCATTTTAAATTTATTTTGCTATGCCCTTTTTCGAGGTTAGTATACTGTGCCTCTGTCTAACAGTGACACAGAAGTGATACCTGGGGTAAACCTACGATCTCCCATCCACTCATCAAGATTCCTCTTGAATAGAGTCAATGAGGGACTCTGCCTAACCTGGACTGGGATTTTATTCCACAGTGAAGGGAGCCTCTGGGTTATGAATCTGTCCCTCCAGCATGTCCTATTTATTTCAGTGCTGAGGTTCAAGTCTCTCGAGCACGTAGCTCGATGGGATTTGGATTTTCTGAGGTGCAGCATGTCCATTCATTCTGGGTTGGACATGGCTTTATACGTCAGGCACAGATCGCCTCTGAACAGGCGGTATGCCACTGAGTAGAGCTGGAGTTTCTTTAACCGGGCAGCATATGGCATCTGTTTGAGCCCTTTGATCCTCTTGGTGAGGTACTTTTGGGGTCTTTCCAGTTGCTGCAGGTGTCTGGTAAGGTACATCCCAAAAGGGGCATTGTACTCAATTATGGGCCTGATGAGGGATGAGTAAAGAGGCACGATGACCTTCCATGATCTAGATGTGAATCCCTTCATGATTAGGTGGGCTATATAAAATGTTTTTCTAACCACTTTGGCCACGTGGTTGTCAAATGAGAGATTGCTATCAACTTGGGTCCCCACGTCCCTAATTACTTCTTTTGTACTTAATGGATTACCACCTATGTGGTAATTTGTGGGCACTTTGTTTTTGCCAAAGGGGATGACTATACACTTTTTGGCATTTAGCTTGAGGCCATGGCTCTGGCACCAGTTGTCTGTTTCTATGAGGCCCATTTGGAGGATGCTTGTGTCAGCTGGAGAGTCGATTATGGCGCCCAGTTTGCAGTCATCTGCGAACTTGGTCATCCACAGTCCTTCCGTGTTGGCCTGTACCTCCGAGAAATATATACCGAACAAGAGAGGTCCCAGGACTGAGCCTTGTGGGACACCACTTGCGACTGGTTTGGAGTCTGACATGGCTCCAGCAATTCTAACGATGTGGGTTCTGTCCTTCAGCCAGTTTGCAATCCATCTAGTGACATAGGGGTTTATATTTAAGC
The DNA here is from genome assembly GCF_019279795.1 of Protopterus annectens. Lineage (NCBI taxonomy): Eukaryota > Metazoa > Chordata > Ceratodontiformes > Protopteridae > Protopterus > Protopterus annectens. The sequence goes on from NC_056729.1 coordinate 1,345,000,964, forward strand.
TGGTGAGCTTATCTATATTGCCCGAATGGGGTATTGTATCGAAGGCTTTTGCGAGGTCCAGGTAGGCTGTGTGGACCACCTTCCCCTCGTCAATGGCCTTGGTGACTGTTTCAAAGAAATCAACCAGGTTTAAGAGGCAGGAACTGCCCTTAACAAAGCCGAACTGGGTAGGATCCAGTGTCTGTAGGTCCCCAATATCTTTATTTATGAGGTCCATGATGATCCTTTCCATAGCTTTGCAGACGAAGCTAGTCAGGCTTATGGGGCGATAGTTTCCAGAATCCGTTGAGGCACCACCTTTATGGAGGGGGACCACTGTTTCTGTATGCCACTCTTTGGGCACATATCCTGTAGTAAGGCTGAGATTGAACAGTAGTTTTATGTTTGGGTTTAGCTCTTCTTGGAGTTCATGTAGGACGCAGCCCGGGACACTGTCTGGTCCCATTGATGCTGTGTTTTTTGCTTTGGAGAGGGCGGCTCTTACCTGAGCATCTGAGATATCAGGGGGGCAGCACTCTGCTGGGATAGATATTTGCCCTTTTGGTGGGGAGGGGGGGAGAAGTTTGCACTGAACCTGTCAGCTAGGATGTTGGCAATGTCTGTGGGTTCAGTGTATTTTTTGTCATTTTGGACTAATTCTGAGCATATATGGGAATTACCACCCAGGTTCCTAACATAACTAAAGAAAGCCTTGTGATTATCCTTAGTGTCCTGTGCAATTTTTCTCTCGAAGCTGGCCTTAGACAATTTTATGAGTGCCCGTAGTTTTTTGCTAATACTGATCAGTGATGCCTTCCCTTTTTGAGATTTTGCTCTATCATTTAGTAGCTTCCTCCTTCTATTGTATAGTTTGTTTATGGCTGGGGTCCACCAGACAGGACGTCTGCCTTTGGAGGATTGGGTCTTGGTTTTATTTGGGATCGCATGAACCATGCATTCCTGAAGGTGTTCATAGAATGCGTTTATAAAGGATTCTGCGGTCTGGGCTGTATTTTCCACAGACCCGGGGGCTTTGAAGGATTCCACCTCGGTTTTGAGGAGTGTGAAATTTGCTTTAGAGAAGTTTTTCACTGTGGTTTTCTGGGCAGGGGGTGGGGTCGGGATGTGAATATCCAGTGAGATTAGTTTATGGTCTGATCTTACCAGTGAGGGATACACTTCTGGTCTGGAGCATAGAGTCCCCATGTTGGTGATGATCAGGTCCAGTATGTTTTCCTCTCTTGTGGGAGTGGTAACAAGTTGTTCCATAGCATTTGAGTTTATAAAGTCTAGGAATCTTTGGGCTAGGGTGTTGGAGCTAGAGTAATGCTCCCAGTCTATGTTTGGGTAGTTGAAGTCGCCCAATATAATGGTGTTTGGAGAGACCTTCATATTTTCCAGTGTTCTCAGGAAGGCCGAGTGGGGTTCCTGGGTTTGGGAGGGTGGTCTGTAGTAGGCTATAAACTGGAAGGCAGTTTTACCCACTGTTCGTTGCACATGGATAGTCTCTGATGCTTCGTGCTTTGCCACCAACCTGGAGGTGTGGGTATCTTTGATGAATATCGATACTCCCCCTCCTTTTGTGGTTTGATCCAAGTTTTGGGGCCAAAAAGCATGGTATGAGGTATAACCTGGTAGTGCTGGGGTGCTCTCGGGAGCCCTGAACCAGGTTTCTGTTACAGCACAGATATCGATGTTCTCCATGCTAAGGAGAGTTTTGAGTGCGTGCATCTTGAGGTTTAGACTTCTGGCATTGAGTAGCATTACTCTTAGTTTCTTATCCCTTGTGATACCTATGGAGGTGGGTTTGTCTTTTGAGCCTTGCCTGAAAAAGGCACTATGGGGGTAGCAAGAGCCTTTGCCAATATCCGAAAGCCCAGGGGTGACAGGTGCAAGCCGTCCCTAGCGAAGCATCGTGGCTTGTCGAGCATATCATCCCAAGCTGACAGGCATTGGATCCCCTTTGAATGACACAAGTACTTAAGCCAATTGTTGAAATTGATCATCTTGTCTTCATATTGTGGCATAATTCTTGGTGAGGGTAAGATGCTACTCAAGGTCAGGGTCATACCGACCTGGGCTACATGCTCAGAGAACTCCTTTATGTCTCTTTTCATGTAGTCCAGGGAGGTACGTCTCAGGTCATTCACACCAGCATGGACAATGACTGAGTCATATTTGTACTTGCCTTGGAGTGACCTGAGTGCTTGTGTTATGTGGCGGATCCTAGCGCCCGACAGGCTGCTCACTGTGACCCTCTCCTTGTTTAGCCTGGTGAGCGGGACGTCAGTGTGCCTGATGATAGAGTCACCTATTACAAGTGTATCAGGTGTGTTGTTTAGTCTTAAGGGCTGTGACTGTTCAGCACACTGGCTTTGTGAGATATGTGTTGCACGTGTTTTGTTTTGGGGTAGCGGTTGCTTGGGTGTCTGCTTTGGAGGTCTCTGCTGCTTAGGCAGATCTTTATTTAGAGCCTCCGAGTATGTTTTTGTGTGATTATGTGTTTGGTTTGCTGTCATGGTAGGTCTATGTGAGACTGGAATTGTAGTGAGTGTGGTTTCCTTCTCCTCCTGACTGGTTATGCCAGTACTGAGTTGAGAGAGCGTAGCCTCCTGTTTGGCTATATGGTTGCATCTCTCACATGGGTTGGAATTTGTTGGGAGTAGGAGAGGGTTGTCTGTGTACATGAGGCAGTTGTAACATTGCCTCAAGATTCCCAGATTCACCAGCTGGACCGGAGAGGAGATTGACAACTGACCTTTGGACATGCTAGAATAATATTGAGAATTCCTTAATAATTGAAAACAAGGGCCAGTGGGGAGTGAGGGTGTAGTGCTTTTAATTTTTAGTGCTGACTTATATAATTGCTTTAGTGAGAAAGTGCCAGGTAACTTAAGTGCAATGTGTTACAGGTAACTTAAATGCAAAAACGACAAACAGTAACTTTCTTTTAAGTGAAACAAGGAAATAAGTACAGTAAGCAATGCAGATATCACTAGTGATCCACAGAAGCGCTGAGAAGCCGTGCATTAGGTGGAATTAGCGTTCCAGGGAAATAACATGCAAACAAACAACAAGCATATAAACAAAGCTAGATTCAGCAGGCCTGGATCTAGTCTATGCTACAGCAAACAAGGTGTACCAATTTCAGTAAGATACAGTTCAAATATTCAGGCACTATAAACCTTTAACCAGAAATTCCCAGCTCAGAAGGGCAGAGTCCAGCCTCTTCTCCCACAAGAGTGCAGACCACGAACCTTCTTAATGTAAAATAACTGGCCTGAAGCCCAAGTGCTTAAACCAGAACTAATACACTTTAAGAATAACAGACACTGGGCTCTCAATCAGCAGTTCCCAACTTAGAAGGATGAAAGCTACCTGTCCTGCCACCACAGTGCATGCCACAAACCTTCCTAATGTAAAACAACTGGTCTGAAGCCCAAGTGCTTAATCCAAAAGACTTAGAATGATAGCTACACTTTAATCAAGTTACTACCAAGCAGTAATAAATACAATTGAATACTTTAGAGAATGCCTGGATTAGTGCTCAAGTTACACAAACAAAGCTAGATCCAGCAGGCCCGAATCCAGTCTATGCCACAGCAAACAAGGCGCACCAACTTCAGTAAGAAGCAGTTCAGATATGCATGCACTATAAGCCTTTAACCAGAAATTCCCAGCTCAGAAGGGCAGAGTCCAGCCTCTCCTCCCACAAGAGTGCAGACCACGAACCCTCTTAATGTAAAATAACTGGCCTGAAAGCCCAAGTGCTTAAACCAGAATTAATACACTTTTAGAATAACAGACACTGAGCCCTCAATCAGCAGTTCCCAACCTAGAAGGATGTAAGCTACCTGTTCTGCCACTACAGTGCAGACCACAAACCCTCTCAGTGCAAAACAACTGGTCCGAAGAAATGAGTTACACCAAGCAGTAATAAATACAATTGAGTACTTTTAAGATGATGCAAAAGTAAAAAAAGTAGGTAGAAACACAAGTACAGAAAAAGCAGATGAAATTTTTTTTTTTTTTCTGAACAAGTGCTGAGATCAAAGAAACAGATTTGATTGCTGAAACTAGAAAACTGGCTAGTTATAAGAAAAAAAAACTAAGCTAGAAGGCTTCCCTCCAACACAGAAGGGCTTGGGGGCTCAGAAGCCTACAAATAGTCTATACCACTTAACAGGAAAGGCAGGAAACAAGCTTCAATTTTTATTTTTTTTTTCTGTTTCCCAGATGCTCTCTTTGTACACAGTAGGAGTGCCTGAAATCAAAATATGATCTCACTGCACTCAGTTGAGTGAGCAAATGAGATGGGCCCAGAAGGAGTATCCAAACACAAATTTACAAGAGGGGCGGGCAGTTGCAAGGCCACTAAGATTAACACCAAGACAAAAACAGGGAAGGTGGGTGGGACTAACTGAAGAGCAGAGTCAAAACTTCCAGTTCAGTTAATATTCCTTCCACACAGTTAAAATCAATTTAAATACTGTATTTTTTTGAAAAAAAAAAGTGTAGATAAAGGTACTTAAATTCTCTTATATGTCCAGTTGAATACAACAAGTTCTTAGCCGGCCAAAGCTGAGGTTTTTAAGCAGAAAATATTTCACACTGTACCACTTAAATAGGCAAGGACAGGAAATCAAAGAATGTGGCTACCCCCACACCTGCAATTACTAACAAATAATAAAATTGAAGCAGCACTAACTGAAGAGCAGAGTCAAACTAGACTGATGGGGCGGTAGTTCCCGGGATCCAAGGATCCCCACTTGTGGAGTGGGATAACTGTAAATGTGCGCCACTCAGTGGGCATGAAGCCTGAGGTGAGGCTATGATTAAAAATGACACTTAGGTGAGATGCCAGTTCATTTTATAGTTCATGTAGTACACAGCCTGGGATCTCGTCTGGTCCCATGGATGCTGTATTCTTAGCTTTGGAGAGTGCGTTTTTACCTCTGTGGCCATTATCACTGGAATATGGCAATGCTTAGGTATTGAGATGGGCCCTTTAGGGGTGAAGTATGCACTGAATCGATCTGCCAGGATAATGGCAATATCTTTGGGATCAGTATTTTTAATGCCATACTGTTGTAGCTCAGAGCAGATTTGAACATTGCCATTTAGATTCTTGACATAGCTATAGAATGCCTTGTGATTGTCTTTGGAATCTTTGGCAATTTTATTTTCGTAACTAGCTTTGGAGGATTTTATGAGGGATCTCAGCTTCTTATTGAGGCTGGTAAGGAAGTTTTTTGCATCCTGGGATTTTCCTCTTTTCTGCAAAAGTTTCTTCCTTTTGTTGTAAAGTTTGTTTATGGCAAGGGACCACCAGATTGGCTTCTTTTTTTGGAGGAGAGCATCTTGGTTTTGTTGGGGATGGCGCGATTCATGCACGAGTGGATGTGCTCATACAATGCCTTAGTGTAGGATTCAGCAGTCGAACTTTCAGTTCCCATCTGCATGGGTGTCATGAAGTTTGTCAGTTCTGATTTGAGTAGCATGAAGTTGGCTTTGGAGAAGTTTTTTACAGAGGTTTCCTTACCGGGGGGTGGGGGTTGGTTGTGGATGTCAAGGGTGATTAGCTTATGGTCAGACCTGACCGAAGAGGGGGTGACCATAGGTGTGGAGCATCGATTTCCCATGTTGGTAATGACCAGGTTTAGGATACTGGAGCCCCTGGTGGGACTAAGGATTAGTTGATCCAGGGTGTTGGAATTTATGAATTCCAAGAACCGTTGGGCAAATTCCCCAAGATCATTGTGGTGACTCTCTTTTGGCCCAGGCAACTATGGTTCTCCCTTCTTTTGAAAATGGTCATGCTTCCTCATAGGATGGATCTACTATCACAAGAACAAAAGTGTTCGATACACCCCAGCATCAATCATCTCAAGTTGACTGCCTGGATGATATGGTCTTAATTTATTTTATGCACCTCTTTTCTGAGGACGTGCAGCAAGTACTAACGGAGGAAAGAAAGCCTTCTACTAGAAAATCCGTATATTATCAAATGGAAAAAAGTTTTCTAGTTGGTGCCATCAACATAACTAATACCCATTCAGGGCTATTTTTTCCTCTGGTTTTACAGTTTTTGTGTGAGTTAGTATCCTATGGCCTTTCATATTCTTCAATCAAGGCTCATTTATCAGCCATTTTAGCAGTGGCTTGTCAAAATGTTATTGAAAAGGTTTTGTATTATAAGTCTACAATTATACTGGTGGCCCTCCTTGGTATCTTAATGCTGTGTTAAAGAAACTGCCAGCATATCTAGCTGACTTAAGGTTCTTAACATGGAAAACAGTTTTATTGTTTTACTGACCTCTGCAAGAAGGTATCTGAGTTGCAAGCTCGTACAGTGAGTCAGCCCTACCTCATTTTCCAAAAGGACAGGGTTTCTTTGAGAACTAATCCTTCTTTTGTGGTTAAAGTGGTATCTACTTTTAAGTCAAACTGTACATCTCTGTTTTCTTTTTAGAACCTAAAAGTGAAGGAGAAAGGATACTCCATATCTTGGATGTCCGCAGAAAATTCTGGTACCGTCTTGACAGAACTAAATCATTCAGATCATCAGATCAGTTGTTTCTTTCTTGTAAAGGTAAGAAGAAGGGACATTTAGAGTGCCAAAATAGCCTTAGACAACCATTTGGAAATAGTTTATTACCTTTTGTTATACTCACCATGACAAGTCTATTCCAGATAGCCCACAAGGACCTTGGCTTCCTCTGTGTTTTCTTGGAAATGATTGAATTCTAGAAGTATTCTAGAAGTTGCTATTTTTTTGTTATTCCTAACCTTGTACTTTCAGGGCCTAGCTTCCCTCCATACCTCTCAACCTGGAAACATCAAAAATCTGGACAAAGGCCCATGAAAAATAGGTACAAATCTGTACGCTGATTAACATAAAATTTGAGTACATCATTATGTAACCCTGTCCACTCTGATGAAGTTGTAGGATGCCAACTTTCAAACGCAAACTGAAAAACAGACAGCCAAAATATGACCCCAGAGTCCCTCTGCAGCCATTCCAATGCCCCATACACGAACTGTTTCTGCACAAATAAACTGTACAATAAATAGGTCATTAGCATCACAATTACCACTCCAAGAAAAAGAATCTTCTTAAGTAATTTCAGAACCGTCTATTCTCCCAGTTATTAAGTTATTATTCAGTCAATATGAACCAAATATCTAGTCCAAAGCAGCTGGCCTAAACATGGAAAAGTCCTCAAAATAAAATAAAATAAATAAATAAAATAAATAAGTAAGTATAAAATCAATGCCCCAAAATCTACCTGTAATGTAACCGATCCTCCATCTGTAGCATTACCTAGCAGGCTAGAAGCAGTCTTTCCAAGCATTTTCAGTTTTTCTACTTGTCATCTTAGCCTCATCTACACTGTTACTGTTTTTATATCATCAGTTAAACCCCAACTTGTCCAAGATGCACCTGCATTTATTATGTCTAACATCCCACTTGTGTAGTTAGCATCATATTATAAGTAAGAAGGCTGTAAATTACGTAATGCATATTCATCTGTTAACCCCCATCAAACAAGTAATTTTGTACATT